>NC_039283.1:4009178-4033973 GCF_003368295.1 Carassius auratus
GGGCACATTTGGCTCTCCCTTAAAACACTTTTATACTCTCAATAGTTGAAAGATGTCAACTAACAAAATGTAGGGGGGCAACTGGACCTTTAAGAGGGTTAAGCCCAGGCTTAAGACGGACTCGCAACCATACTGTAACAACAGTTTTGCAGCCCAACAATAACTGCACAAAACCATTTCAATATTTATTGTGTGAAAGTATGTCTGTCCTTTTTTTCAACATTTCAAACATGACTAAAGAAATTTCTCATATTAAATAAATGATATAAATAAAACTTGGTCACCATCAGCCCCCACATTATGATGGAGAGGCTGGGGCAGTTAGGGGTAAATCCTTAAATAATGAGATGGGTTGAGTCCTTTCTGACGGAGAGAACACAGTGTGTTAGGGTAAATGAGGCTGTGTCCTCCCCGATTATGACCAACACAGGATCCCCACAGGGCAGTGTCATCTCACCAGTATTGTTCACTCTTTACCCTAATGAGTGTAGAAGTAATACACCTGAGCATCTTACAATAAAATTTGCAGATGATACAGCAATAGTAGGTAAAAAAAAAAAAAAAAGCTTTAGTCGCTGTAATAAAACTTTGGTTAAACATAGCAGATACTAAATGCAAGAGATGCCCAAAACATTTCTATGGTTACCATTGAATCAATCATTGCAATATTGAGATTTAATTCTGTTCTGTACACACACACACACACACACAAAACAATCATTTAGGGGAATCTCTCACATATTTAAATATGGTTGTCACTCCTGAAACTTCACAGTATGTACATGGCTTTTATTTTTACATTTCTTGCCACACCAGTAATGTGACTTAAACACCATTTTGCAATATCTACTAAAGAGTGACAACCGCTGCATAGTTATCTTTAAAACAACACACATGATTGAAAAAAATAAAATACGCTTAAGGAATTAATTAAGATTTATATTCATGTGCTTGTTGCACAAACAAAAGACCAGCACACTGGTTTTCAGCTGATTCCTCGGCTTAGAATGAAACGATAGTTGAGCAGCAAGCAGGTGAAGACAGAGATAGCAGAAGTGACTCATCTGAGTACATTTTCATTTTAATTAGGACTTTTCCGTTTGCTTTGTCCGACATTATTACAATTTGAACCAGAAGCATGACTTCTGAATCCAAACAATACATTGCCATGGAATGAAAATGTCACAAAAACAACATCATCCCTACAAAATACTAAATGCAGCTGCTTTTGTGAATGGATGTGAATGGACATCGAAAAGGCCAGATTTACATGTGTTCATGATGTGCATTTGCAATGTTTGCAAACTGATTGTGATCAAATGGTGAGGTTGATGCATGTTGAAATCAGAGAGTGTGTTAATGTGGCAGAAGTGATAAAGTGCTGATTTCAGACTGACTAGTGTAGTAACAGACTGGCGAGCGTAAAGGTGACGGGCTAGGCTGGGAATGAGGGTGAGGGTTATTAATCTTAGCAGGGGCAATCAATCTCACCTTGTATGTTACCTAAATTTGACTGAGTGGATTTGAGATACCTTGTGACTGCCTCTGTTCACTCATTTAAGTATTATAATTTAATCAGATAAACGGGGAGCTCAGTTCAGCTGTCATTTATCTCCCTCACCTGCGTCCCTCCTGTTCTCACCACAGCCTCATTCCTCATGCTCTCTAACTGTGAACAGAAATGGATTGAAATGTACGTTGTTACTCAGTGATAATGTTCCCTTCCACCATAGCATTCAAATCAAAGATGATTCCAGCGGTGCAGTTTACATCAAACCAGAGATGTCGAAACATCACTGACATTATTGATTGTTTCTCATTACCAAATTTGAATTCTGACGCAACACATTGAACTGCACTATAGTTGATTTGTGGAAAAGAGGGGAATATTGATTTATGGTCTCAGAAGAATATAGTGCTTTAAATTAAGAACATGAGTCGTATCTTCAGTATATATATATATATATATATATATATATATATATATATATATATATATATATATATATATATATAAACAGCATACTAATGTTTTGGTTACTTTTCTTCAAATATTGTATACTACCATTCAAATGTTTGGGATCAATAAATTTCTTGAGCAGTAAATCAGCATATTAGAATGATTTCTGAAGATCATGTGACATTGAAGACTGGATTAATAATGCTGAAAATGTAGTTTTGATCACAGGAATAAATTACATATTCCAACATATTAAAACTGACAACAAATCCGGGCTTTATAAGTATAACAGACGCTTTATATATATTTCATTGTATTGACTTTAACTAAAGATTCATTTTGCAATTTTTGTTAATATTTCCTGTAATTTCTATTTAATTCTTTATTTTATTTTATTTATTGTTTATTTCTTATTTTAGTACTTAAAATACTTATTTAATTATATATATCTATATCTATATATATATATATATATATATATATATATATATATATATCGGTGTGTGTGTGTGTGTGTGTGTGTGTGTGTGTGTGTGGTTAACATTTATTTTTCAAGTAGTTTGTCAAGGGTAAGATTTTCAGCAAACAACATGAGTTTTGATCTGGAATAATAATAATAAAATAATAATATAATAATAATAAAAATCTTTTTTGCCAGTTGAGCAGTTGTGAAGATCATAATATTATTGGCAATGCACATGTAAAAACACTAGCCAATTCCAAAAGCCTCTAAACTTCCCAGATTGCACAATAAATGCATGTCAGAAGAAGAAGAGTTTTTTATTTATTATTTATTTATTTATTTATTTATTTATTTATTTTGTTTGTTTGTTTGTTTTATGCCAAACAACAAAGTGCTCAAATCAAAAACTTTAATGTAATTGCAGGGGCTTCTCACAACCGGAGTATTTTAAATCTGGGAAGAAGCTGCGCTCCAAGCTGATGGGCTGCTGCCTCCATCTGTTTCCTCTCTCAGCGCTGACTGGATGAGCCCTCATGCCAGTTTGACAGTGGACACCATTTCTAGCGCCAGTGGTCAGAGGAAAACCCTTTGGGAAAGAGAAAAGGAGATGATGGAGAGTTGAGATGGGTCTGGAGGAAACTGCATTTTGAGGACTTTTATGTCATTAACTGTGCAGCTTTTTGGTTTAGAGGTGCATTATGCTGCATTCTCTAGGACCAGGAAGACATGGTACATTAGTGAATGTTAGTCCATTCTAAAAATGTTTATGTAAATGGGCAATGCGATTTTAGTGTCTCATTGTGACACACTTAAATACATTATGTGGAAAGATCCAATATTAGATTATATAAATCAATTATAAATATATATACAAATATAGTTTTTTTTTTTTTTTTTGTCTAAACATTTGTTAGAGGAAATATTATATAAATGTAATATTACATATGGGCAAAAATATTGATATGATCTTTCAAGCTTATCTGTATCTTAGCTCTTTAGATGCTTAGCTCTTCAAAAAACTATTTCATCCATTAAATGTCAAATAAATGTTAAAATTTATGAAAATATCTGAGAATGCACACTATAAAACTTCACATTTTGGAAGCTGTAAATGATTCCTGGATTAGGTTTTACAAGATATTACTATTTCAGTCTTTCTACTTGAAAATTTCATATTAAAATCAATGTGGTATTTGCTGTCTTTGCTAGTAAATATCACAATTAATTACAATTACATCAATTTCAAATTATATGTTGAAGTATAAAAATATAAACATTCTAATGTCACAGCTATGCTGTTCACAAAAACAGTGAGACAAAGAATGTTTTTAAAGTCTTCAATCCAACTCACAGGTAATCCAACACAGGGTAGTATAAATTCTTGTTTGGTCTTTTATTAAATATATATATAAAGACCAAACAAGAATTATTAACAACACACAACAAAAGAGAATGACACAAACTACTGGACAACTGGTAGGAGGACGACACACAAAATCCAGGGAGGTGTAGGTGGAGGAGATGACCAGGCAAGACTCTTAAGCAGGAGAATGTAGGTGGAGATCCAGGCCAAAGACAGGACTGCACTCCATGTTAGCGTCACTGGAGGGAGGAGCCAAGGCATGATGGGAATGCACACCGCCATGATGATGTCCGGAGGCAATGAAGGTGGAACCAACAGCAGAAACAGAAAGCCAAAAAGGTGGAGCGATGCTGAGGATCCAGTTGGCCATGACGGAGCTCTAGCGATGATCGCTTGAGATGTAGGTGGTTACCCACTGGCCAGAGGGTGAGGTGGAGTGACCGATGGAGGCAGAGCCTGAGGGAGAGCAGAGCGGGATGTAGCCGAAGGGGTGGAGTGCTGGAGAGCAGCAGTAGTGGAGGCAAGGCACAGGTTGAGCCAACTGACAGGGAGAATGTATGATGGTCTATGGTGCAGGAAAGCAGGACAAAGTCGAGTGGAGCCTTCCTAGGCCGGAGGCAGAGCCACGGGCTTCTCAGGTCAAAGAGACAAAGACCCCCGGCTGGCCCAAGATGGAACTCCACTACTGAGAGTAAGTCAAATAGAGGGACTGATGGGGAGCAAAAGTGACTGGAAAGAAAGAGTGGCTATAAGGATTGAGGAGATGAGTGCTCTGGAGTGATCTTAAAGCCCTAAGTGCATCATAAGAAGACAGATTTATGGAGTCAACTACAGGACAATATGCAGATTGCACTTTTAACTTTGTTCAAGTGCAATGTGATTATAATATAAGTATTTGATTGTCCTTTATTGTACACTTTATTAGTTGTTTTTTATTGTTATTGCTGTTGTTATTAATTAATATATAAATGAAATAATTTAAAGGGCCATAAAAAATAGGAAATACACATTTAAATTAAATGACTGAAAAAATAAAATAAAAAATAAAAAAAATAAAAAAATCTGTCAATGACTTGCTGACTTGCATGTAAACCAGCAGGTCATTGTACCTGGAAATAAAATCTCTATATTATATACTGAAGTACTACATTAAGTACTACATTAATAAGTATATTATTATGTAAAGTATAAAATAATATAATAATATTGTGTTATAATACTATGAATAATATTAAGGCATGATGGTAGCACTTAAAGCACAATCGTAAAATGACTCATAGAAAATGCTTTTAAGAGCTAAGATCAGTAGTTATCGAGAAACCTGGCCCTGGACAACTAGGTGTCTATCATGTTATAAAGTGCAAAATATCTGCTCTGATGCACAAACATATTTCTACAGTGTGTTTCCAGTGATAGTGAAGAGTGCCAGAGTACAGTGACCTATATTCAGAATTTGTGCTCTGCATTTAACCCAACAGTGGGCAGCCATGTGATAAGGTGCTCAGGAAGCAGTTGGGGGTTCTGTATTTTCTCAAGCATCTCACATAAGTTGTGGTATTGAAGGTGGAAGAGAGCACTGGGTATTCACTCCCCCCACTGACAACTTCTGCCAGACCTGAGACTTGAACCCGCAACCTTTGGGTTACAAGGCCAACCTCTAACCATTAGGCCATGACTGCACCTACTCAAATGCTCTGCTCTCCACACAAATATAAAAGCTGCAGTCCATTTATGAAGGTTTGATGGATGAACTCGCGGCTCGATTGGACTCTTGTCATAAAATGATAAGCCTTTCAGTTTTATGGACATCTTTGATATTACTTCGATCACTGTCGCTATGGTAACTGGTAAGGAATACAGACTTGACTCCCATTGCTCGTTCATACAGACAGTATTCAAGACGTTACTGTAAGCTTCCGTGTGAACGGGACATTTCGAGACTCACACCTTAAAGTAAATGCAGTTGTCAGTGCCATAAACTGACAGTGTGAACGTAGCCAAAATGTTTCAATCCAATTTGTAGAGGAGGTGGGAGTGGCAGGCTAGTTGGGACCAGTAAATCAGACAGGTGAATGGAAACAGGCAGGCTTAGGGAAAGCTACAAACTGAAAAATAGTGTCCAAGTCCAGTAAACATTTACTCTCAGTGGTGGGAGTGTGGGCAGGGCTCGCAACCATACTGTCAAACTCCACTAACGCTCCTTCTGGCAAGTACACACTCTAAAAAACACTGGGTTAAAAACAACCCAAATTGGGTTGTTTTTAACACAACTGCTGGGTAAATATAGGACAGAACCCATATGGGGTTAAACTAACCCAAGAAGTTGGGTTATTAATTTTAACCCAGCAAATGGGTTGTTTTTTCTACCCAAAAATTGGTTATTTTTACAAAAATAATGGGTTAATTTGATTTCATAAATGGGTTATATTTTCAAAGGAATTTTTATTCCTTTTAACATTAAATATACCACATAATAAACAAACAGAACAACATTGTATTATCTTTATTTTTCTTTCAGCATATTACACTTTGTAATTACACTTTACCTCAACCAAAAATTCAAGAGATCATACAAAACTAAAAAAATAAAATTCCATTTATAAACAGTATTTAAAACAATTTCTTTCATTTTTATGGTTTGCCTCTGTAACTTTTCTAAACTGTAAATGTTTAGAAAAAAACATTTGAATTCATAAACTCCAAAGAACCACAAGGTTTAGTAATGCATTTAAAAAATTATTCATATTATTTTTAATCCATATGCTCATGAAATTCATGAACTCCAAAAAACCTCAAGGTTTTTTTAAATATACAAATAAATACTTATTTTTAAATAATCCATATGCACATGAAATTAAAACTAAAATACTTTACCTCAAGAACTGTTTGTTACAAAGCACATTCGTTTTAAGTCTACATTATGGACCTGTTGTTTTAAGTCTACAAAATGAACACAAAAATAAATCTATGAAATACAACGTATTGGCAGTAAAAGATTCCTACATAAAAATGTAATTGATAATCAGTACGCATAAAGTAATACTCTTCCTCAAGCAATAAAACAGTTGTTTATAAAAAAAAAATAAAAAAAACAGAACAAAAATCTCATGTGCAAATAAAACTTAAACTAAAATGCTACCTCGTGTTCTTGAACCACTGTTTGTTCAAAGAACCTCTTATAATCTACTTGCAAGAATGTAGTGCCCAGTGCAAAAATTTCACTGTTGGGGATTCACTTCCCTCCAACTCAAAAATATTATGAATAAACTCCCTAATATAGAAACAATGTTTCGGTTAGTTTACATCAAAAACATAAAACGATTTGAAACATACATTTACTTTCCCAATGAAGTGAAGTGAAAGTGATGTGACATTCAGCCAAGTATGGTGACCCATACTCAGAATTCACGCTCTGCATTTAACCCATCCAAAGTGCACACACACAGAGCAGTGAACACACACACACACACACACACTGTGAACACACACCCGGAGCAGTGGGCAGCCATTTATGCTGCGGCACCCGGGGAGCAGTTTGGGGTTCGATGCCTTGCTCAAGGGCACCTAAGTCATGGTATTGAAGGTGGAAGAGAGCACTATACATTCACTCTTCTCACCTACAATTCCTGTCGGCCCGAGACTCGAACACACAACCCTTAAATTGCGAGTCCAACTCTCTAACCATTAGGCCATGACTTCCCCTTAAACAATAGTTCTTTGTTCCAAAGCTTCTCCTGCGAGGATGACAAATGCCCGCGACGCAATGTGTCCATTTTCAAGTTACAGGACATATGGGTAAGGTCTTGATGCTTCAGCCTGCTGGAGGTACTCCACCATATTTGTTCCAACCTAAAGGACAGATAATGCAAATGAATAAAGGTGTAACAGAATGGGAGTGTCAGTGGTGTGGGTATGGGTGGTGGGTTGGGGATTCATTCGAAACTGTTTATTCAATCAAGCAGTCTTTAGAAACAGTAGGTCTTGTATAGCCAGAGCTTTGGATGAGGCAAAATACCTGAAAATTATTACAGCTTGATCTGGCCCACTTTGACAGAGCCACTGACAGGGATGCAAAGCAAGTCAAAAGAGTTTTGGTAACACTTGAAATACTTTAATTTTACTTTAATTTCTACATTTAATATTCTGCCCTACAAAAGCAAAAGACCTTAACTTGCTAGAGTGTGAAACTGAAAAAAAAAGACTTTTTTTTATCTGTCTAGTAAAATTAATTATAGCTAGGACACTAGAAATTTGCCAGTAAGATGTTTTAGTAATGAAAATTATCTACAGAAAAAAAAATTGTGAGCTCAGACTTATTTATCCAAGATACATTATAAATTAAATTACAAAGTTCTTATGGAGCATATCTTGTCAACATGTTACTATATATAAGACTGGAATAACGATGTTGGACATTCAGCTTTGATCACAAAAAAAAATGTTCTTAATATATTCAAATGGCAAATATTAATTTATTGTAACAATATTTCACAACATTACTATTTTTGCTGTATTTGGATCAAATAAATGCCTTTGTAAGCAGAAGAGACTTAATTTAAAAACATTTAAAAAATCATACCGATCCCAAACTTTTGAATGGTAGTGTATTCAACCTGGTGAAGTCATTAAATGATTGAAGTAAATTTCTGTAAAGTTGTACTTACAGGCTGAATGTCAATGAAAGCTTTTTTGCTTTCATCAATGCTGGGTCGGACTGTTTTTCTGCCAATTTTGTAGGGTGGAGGTAGAAGCAAAACAGGTAATAGCTTTAGTCAAGATTTCCCTTTGCATCTGTAGGAAAATAATATTACATTCATCAACACTAGTAAAAACAGTAGCGAGTTGTCATTGAGAATATAAGGCCAGATTTACTAAAAAGGTCAAATTAGCGTGAGTCCAAAATCCCATAAAAGTGTAGACTGAAGTGTAAAGTTGTGCTGTTGATCCACTGACAATATGCAAATAAAAAAAAACACAGATTTTTTTCATCACTGCATTTCTATATTAATCCTGACAGTACTATGGTGCAAGCTATTAGTAAATCTGGCCCATAATATCAAAATATTGTAGAAACATTTTAACCTTCTGTCATTTCTTCAGCTGTACATGAAAGCTTTGCTTCTCGCTCACAAAAAGCAAGATCCTGTCAGTATACCAGCCATTTTTCAAACAGTTTTGGGGCTTCATCTTAATGTAAAATGTGAAAGTCCTGTGCAATCTAAAAGCAAAAATAACAAAAAAAACTTCTCAAAAAAGACTTAATATAACTCATGTTACCATATGACAAAGACATTATGTTAACATACCATGCCTGAGGTAGTTAGCCGAGGAAACTCATGGAGGACCTCAAACATATTTTTCAGATGTACTGTTCCACCTGGCTGATGGGCTGTGTGTTGTTTCTCAGCCATTGTTTAATTTCCTCAGCTCTCTCTTCAGATACGGTTGATTCTACTGGACAAAGAAATAGCAATGCTGTTAATCAAATAGAGGCTTATGAACATTTTTTACATGTAAAAGGATTAGTTTTCATAAAAACAGAAATACTCTTCAGAGCTTTTCAACACTTTAACTAGTAAATCCTGGATGTTTCTAAACTCCATGCAAACTGATTCCTGAATTATACTGCTTAACATTTCACTTTGCTCATAATTTGCTCACAAGTCGTTCCAAACCAGTAAGACCTCCGTTCATCTTCGGAAGACAGTTTCACGGTCTCACGGGTTTGGAACAACATGAGGGTGACTTATTAATTACATAATTTTGATTATTGGGTGAAGTAACGTTAACCCTTTAACTAAACGGGTATAACCACAATAACGTTACCGGATCTTTTTAATAATAGTAACAGCTGTTTTTTATGGTTTATGGTAATTGTATTATGATCAATGTATGGCAATCATTCAAATTAGATGAGATAAAAGTGTCACCTCCAGCTAAAGGCTGTGGATTTGCCACCACGGACAGTCAAGAGCAGGTCTGAGGGGAAAAAACAATATATTTTAGTCCAAGATTAATTGACACTTACCTGGATTTCAAATAATAATACATTTATTAAATGAATAAATTATTAGAAATGTATTTTTATTGTGAAAAAAAACCCGAAACGCATCAGACAGAAAAAAAAATAGGTAACGTTATCTCTGGTGCTCGCAAATGCAGGATGCTTTATGATCTATCATATAACGTTAAGTGATAATTTAAAATCAGAATGGGACATTTTTGCCAATCGGTAACGATTCAATGATAAAAAGACCAATACAAACCTTTATTTCACCAGAAAAAAAGGCTGAAGTCAGTTTGTTTTTAAAATATTTTCTCCTGTAACGATCCAAAATATGCCCGCGACAGATGACCCAAAAATTGGGTTGTTTTGACTTAGCACTGCATGCAGTAAGATGGGGGATGGGCAAGTCAAGGAATGCACGTTTACATCACATTGATCTCGTGGCATTGAAATTAATTGACTTAATGGACTTTGAAGTAAATTATGTCATTAAACAGTTAAGAAGAAACGTAAGACTTTGACAAAAGGGTCGTTTAACACATAAAAACTGAAGAAAACGTATTTACTATCCAGCAGGCATTACCAGCAAACCAAAACGAGCGAATCTGGCGGTGCATTTAATGTCATGTAAACGTGACTGTTGTCGCACATTTCTTTGCCTTTTTATCGCTCGTTCGCTCATTATAATGGTATGTGTGTAAATATGTTTAAAAATACATGTCAAATGTATAAATATATTGATACGAACCTTATTTCTCCAAATATTACAGCGTGTGTGTGGCATCCACCTCCACCTCGAATTCAGTCAGCCCGCGCTGCGCTGATCCTGCGCGGAGTTGATTTGACCCAATGAGCTGGGTTATTGCGTCCGAATGGGGGAGGGGGTGCATTGATTCAGCTATCCGTGAAAACAACCCAGAAAATAACCCAGCGGTTGGGTTACATAGAACTACCCAAAAACTACCCAAGACTGAGAAAATAACCCAAAAAATTTACCCAAATGGCTCAACCCAGCACTTGGGTAGAAAAAATAACCCAGGATTTTTTAGTGTGCAATCTTGCCGATTCACACACCTGGTCAGACAAGAAAATTGTCTCAGGCTCCAGGGCAATGCAGGCTCAGTGGCTTCTTTTCCTGAAGGCTTTTCAGTCGCCGTGTGCTCAGACATATGTTCCATGCAGTGGGGTGGTGACTGGCTGGGCACTGGGTTAGGAATGGGGCTTGTGTCTTCATCCATGAGGTCAACGGTAAAGGCAGCTCTACAGGAGCTCAGCATCTACTCCACATAAGCGGCGGAGCTTCCTTTGAAGACCCTCCCCAGACAACTGCGATCGAGTGGTGGTATTCAGTCCAGCGTGAAGGAACATGTCCTGGGAGTCATCCAAGAAGGATGTCTGATAGACAATACCCATGAGTTACTCAACATGCTCCCCGAGGGAGCAGATCCCCTGTCAGAGCAGTCTTTGATCCAATTTACAGGCAATCCAAGACACATGGTAGCATAAACACAGATGCTGACATTAACCACCAGACCAACAAGAACTGAGCACATAAGAACTTAAATATACATACCAAACATGGATGATTAATTACACACACCTGAAAAGAATGACACAGTAAACTCAATGAAGGGGAACGGTGCATGTCAAAACTAAGCCCAGACTGATTGATATGTTGTGACGATCGCGATCCAGTTAAACACAGGGAGAGAGAGATCCAAATGCAGGTATGTCTTTTTATTGGGATAATCCAAATCGTCGTGAAAACAAGCCAGGGTCAAAACCAGAATGCAGTCCAAACAAAACAAACAAGAAAGAGAACGGGAACTCAGAATATGAGGAATCTCGGAGAACAAGAAGACTGGGATACGAAAGATAAGAACTCCATACAGACAACAGGAAAAGACTGGTAAATATAGGGAGGCTAATGACAATTAAGTTAAGGCACCTGGTGCAATTAGCAGGAGTGCAATTACTGTGATGAAAGGACAAGACTAGTGGAATTCTAGTGCCTACGGTGAAGTGCCTAAAGGGAAGTGAGCCCATTAGTCAACACAGTCTCACCCCTATTCGTCACATACTGCCGTTTGGTCATTTCCCCCTCACGTCCATAAGCAACGTTGAGGGTACCCCCTATTCGTCACTTGACAACGTAGAGGAGGGTCGTCCGATATTTGAATGCAAATCCCTCATCTTTGGATTTTGACGAACCTGGCTTATCCATCTAGCGGTTTTTCTGCGCTGGAAAGTATGGTTTCAGGCGATTAATTTTAATGCTGCTAATATTATGTTAATGTATTTTGCAGTAGCATGCTGCGCAAATACTGTTACAATCATTAATTGGTGAAGTGACCATATATTTTATTGGAGCAGAAACCCTGTTCTAAATCGGAATCACGCCTTTTTTCTTTTTTAATATAATTTTGGGCTACATTAAAATGGCATAATTGCAGGACTGCATATTTGCTGTAGGCTTAAACATGCCTTAATTTAAGTGGGATATTTTTAATTGTCGATGGTATATTTGCAATGGCTTATAGTGTATAGTGAGCCTGCTTTGTTGTTTTTTTTTTTTTTTTTTTGCGACCAAAAAAATAAATAAATAAAAATAACACCTCAACAACAAAAAAATACCAATAGCATACTTTTATAGACCTTTCATCTCAATACTAATTATGAAGTTGTGATAAATAGCCTGCTGCGGAAATGTTTATATTACTTAATATATATTATAATATATATTATAATAATATAATATACCTTTGGCAAAGAGATGGATGCATTCTGGGGCGTGATGTGTTAAAATGTAATTGCTAACATATACCCATGTTTCCTTAGACATTTCTGCTGTCCCCTTTAAAATTTTGAGCGAGGATATAAAATATTAAGACTGTACTTTTTCATTATAATTTATATTTTGGCGCAATTTTGTGCAGCGCGTCACTGTGCGCGACCATCACAGAAACCATTGCCCAGCGCGATTCCACCACGGTAAGTCACTTACAACAGTCTAATAAGCAAGAGAAATGAATAGGCATTTAAACGTCCAAAATTAATACAATTACGAGTTTATATATATTAAAAAACATGGTGTGTGTGTGTGTGTGTGTGTATATATGTATATAAATTCTATTAATAAACTTATTTTGAACGTGTAAATGCTTATTAATGGATTATTGGGGGATATATATATATATATATATATATATATATATATATATATTATAATATGTAGTATTTATAATATGTAGTCACACAATGACTTCTTTTTAAAATCATTCATTTTTTTTAATGATATTGTGATTGCATGTAACTTATCAACCAGAGCAGCATTTACTTTACATCTTAGCCTAGTAACGTTAGTTATTCATATTATAATATGTAATTTGGTGATCTATTATTTTTTTATTTGTTCTTCTCTTTCTCTGCAGGTTCCTTAATCCCTCACCTTTAAAAAAAAAACAGCACCTCATTACATTAAAAAGGCACTTTTAAGAGCCACATTTGTCTTGTATCTTGTTACTCTCTTTACTGTTGTATTGTTTTCTCTCTCTTGCTGTCTTACTGTCTCCCCCCCCCCATTCCTCTGAGTGTGGTTTTTGTTTGTTTGTTTTGTCTTTTTTTTTGTCTGTGTGTTTATAGTGTGTTTATCTTTTGTGCCATGTCTGATCCTGAGATGGACTGTCTCCTAAATGAGATGAGTGACCTTGTCGATCAGGCTGAACATCAAGCTCACCTCCAACAGCTCATTAGCATGCACCAGGAAGCAGAACCATCCACCAGTCAGCCTTCCACCCGTAATCCATCCACCAGCCAGGGATCAAACAGCAAGCAAGATGTTAGGTGGATTAAGAGGGACAGTGATGGAAACATTATTTACAGCAGGCCCAGATCATCCCGGAAACAAGCAGGTACAATTTTTTTATTACATTAATGTTAATTAATATGTAGACTGCAGATCTAGTTTTGCATCTTGGAATGGTATACAACATGATCAAGTCATGGGTCTGAATTAGAACATATCTGAGGTTATTATTACATACCTGTGTCTAGCATCAGGTAAAGTTTGTGTCATTGAGTGTAAAAAGTAAAAAAAAATGTTGCTACATCAGGTCCCAGTCACAGCCAGAGTCGAAAGACTGGTGTCTCTCATATCAGGGCTCCGGAAACCAGTGCGGAAATGACCAGTGACTTTCTTTCCATTACTGCAGGTGTGTTTTTTTATTTTGACTTCACTGGTTCAAACAGTATGTTCATTTATTATAAATTGGCCATTGTTCAATGCTATTCTCTTTTATTATAATAAACTACTGTTTTTAAATATTTTGCCTTGTTTTAACAGAGTCCTTCCTTCAAGAGCTTAAAAGCTCATTTTTTGAGGACATACATGAGGATGAAACGACACTTCAAGCCTCAACAGACTGGTTGACCCGAAAGAGCCTCATATCAGGGTGGTGGGAGAAAGAGAGACCCCGACTGGTCAACACCATGGTGGCTCGACAACATGTGGCAAAACGGATCTGCCAACATTGTGGAAATGGTCCAGCCGTTATCCGTTGTTGTGACTGCCGACCACACCCATTCCTCTGTGGCCAGTGTGATGTCAGGGTCCACCGAGGTCACGTGTTCCACAACAGGGATTCGATGACCCATGCATTCTTTAATCCATTGCCTCCCACAACTTGTGTTGTGGAGAGGGTTCTAACCCAGTGTGGTAAGTTGTAGTTCTTAAAAGTCACATTCTTAGACTTGACTGAAAAACTGATAGGTCGAAGAAGCCGTCAAGTACATCTTGTTTAAAATAGTTGCCAGTAAATAAATGTTATTCTTTAATGCTTATCCATGTGTTTTTTTTTTTTTTTTCAAGAGCGTCTTGTACCTTTGGAGATGCCAGAGACAATATGCGGTTGTCAACGAGTATCGTCCACTGTCATCGCAGGACAGTCCATAGTTGTGGTTACAATGAATGGTAAGAAGAACTTACTAGGTTTGGGTGGGGGTCACTTCTGTAGAAGTGTCTGCAGAATTTCACCCACAGCTATTTGCTGATCACACCTTGTATACTCCCTCATCACAATTATGCACATATACGGATCATGAATATGTTAAATTCATACATGTTACATTGTGCAAGAAATTTTCTTTATCATGGCTGCAAATCTAGAGGTTTCAATAGGTTGTGTGTTCATTTAGATTGGATGGGCCCAAGTATGTGATGGAAAACAATTAACCTTTGTTTGAATGGGGATAGTTAATTTGCCTGACAAAAGTATGACTTCCAATAGAGTGCCTTACAAAATGTTTGTAGAAGTGTCCTCCTGATTCACCTTAGTCACAGGTTCCCATATCAGTTGTCAGAATGACACACTTTGGTCTGTCAGACTTAACGTTGTGTATATATTTCCTTTTTCCAGGGCGATATGATCTCAGATTGCCTCAGATTAGATGCAAAGCATGTGAAGCCACTTGGAGTCCTGGAGTGGATGACCTGATCCGTAATGACTACTGGCCGGCCACTTCTCACTATTCAACTGTGTATGCAACAGATGTCCTTTTTTCTTTTGAAGAGCTGAAGATGGCAGCACCAGGGATATCTAGCCAAGCATTTCTTAGAATGCTGGATCAACGCACTGTTCGCTTTGGCCGTGTAAGTATTTGTGGTAATAATTGCGTAAATCCATAAATTATACTATGAGGGCATTATGGTGATGATAGTACACATGAACATTAACACTGTTTAGGAAACAAATTGTTAAATTTAGACCCTTTATAAACAACCATAAACTCATGTTCTCTTATCAGCAGTTTGCACTGAGACATTTCTGAAAAAAAAAAACCCAGGTCATTCTGAAGATCTCAACTTCAACTCCATTGGCTACAGACTTTGACATCTCCTCAATTTTATTTCCTGATCCCAGAAGAGTTCCCTTGGATTAATGGCCCAAACATAGCACAGGCTATATGGAACAATATGGAAGCTGTTGTTGCTCTCTTTGTGTATAGATTTAGACTGAATGTCAAACAATATCCTGTATTTTTAATGGCCAGGTCCCCCAAATACATCAGTGTATAGTGTATGAGTGAAGTCTACACGTTGTTTATTTCCTTTGATATGTAGTACAAACATTCCAAAATGTATTTGATCCGTTTTACTGTTCTCCTTTGTTCTCTTTTACTGAACTCTTCTTTGAAACAGAATGGAAACATCACAGCAGACAGCTTCCGGAAAAGCTTCTTGGAGTGGGAAGCTGTCCGATTCGAAGTGGACAAATTATGCCAGGAGGACCACTTTAACTGCCCAGCATGCAGCCCAGACATGCTTGCAGTATCCGTTGATGGAAACCGTAAGCACTACAGATTCAAGAGTGCAGCTAGGTACTGTGTGTGCATGGATGGTCCATTACTTTGAAACTAACTGCTGTGAATTGAAAATCATATGAATATTTAAACTTAACATGTATCTCTTTTATTTAGATCGGAGGAAAAAGCCATCTTTGATGGCGTGTTCATCGCGAATGATGATGACGTCGCAAGATTCGTGGACTATGTCCATACCTCAACCAGTCATGTACACTTGCACAACTTCACTATATTTACCCATAAAACACCAAGTCCTACAGAGCACTTTGTTTGAACAAGTTTGGACTGTTAACCATGTTCCATGTTTTAGGTCTCTGGAAGAGGTGTCTGTGGAGGGCAATGGTCAGCGGCTCGTGAAACGTCTCAGAAGTCCTCAGGAAAAACAGATGAGGAGGGCCTGGAACTTGCTGTATGTCGTCATGGGGTTCTCCTTCGTGCCCTCAATATGTTCAGGGGCGAAATCTTTGCCTACCCCCTGTACCTCCAAAAGCAAATGGCCTGTAAGCCAGTTACATTTTTTGCAATGGATGTGGCATGCAAGTACTGGCCTTACCTCCAGAGAGTGACAGAGAAATGCCCTGAGCTTCAGGATCTCCTCAACATGAGGCCATTTCTTTCTGTTTTTCATGCCAAAGCTCATGATTTCAAATGTGAGGTAAGAAAAAATTATTGTCCATTACATTTTCTTTCCCTGAAATCCTGCATAAGATTGTTGCCACTTAGGTTTAGTTTTTTTTTTTTTTTTTTTAAAGGTAAAATGGAGTGGAGCATATCAGGAGGGGGCTGGTTCGACTCTTGGCGAAGAGGTGGAGCAGTGCAACGCCTTCCTCTCGAGGATTGCTGTTACGACAAAGCACATGTCAAAAGCGGGTAAGGAAACCAGTAAATTTTGATCCTGATTACACTGGTGAGCCACTTTGAGCTTATGCATATATGCTGACTCTGAAAATATAAATATCTGAATATATTAAACACAAATGGATGGATCGATTACAAGACCATCATCCTATTTTATTTGATGTAAGGATAATAAGGTAGGGCAGTTCGAAAATAAAAACACATCAGAGTACCATTCACCTACTGTCCTGCCATAGTGCTCTATGCCATTTAAATACTGTCCTGCATCACTGTTTCATCCTTTGTCTTCCCTGTCCTGTGCAATTACCTCACCCTTTCATGGGACAGTAATCAAATGGCACAAGACAGCAGATTAGTACCATAGTACTGTACTGTAAGTTATTATGTCTCAAAAGTTTGTGATTCAAGTCTGCACATTTTCTTTTCCTACTGCTACTGGAAAGAAGGGTGAAAATCTCATATTTTTTTATTTTTGCAGGACGCATTGACATGCTGACAATCATGGCCATGCGCTGGAACCAACAAAAGTTTGACAACTTGGCTTCTACCCTTGCCCGCCGATATCGGAAGGTAAAGACACCAGTTTTCCCTTATGCAAAAATATAGACAACACTTGCCCAGATATTCTTCAGTATATATTAAATGTACGGATGGTTGTATGTGTCGTGTCAGTTGTATTTTTTAGTGTCTTGATATACAATATTACATGTTCATATCACATATATTGATAGTCCATGTATATAAGAATATACTGTATATTTTATTAGTTATGTAATAGTGAAGGTACTTCACAATCCTTATCAACAATAGTCAAAATGGTAGGCGTTTCCCTCAATGTCATTTATGTTTGAAGGCCACAATAGCCCTGCAATGCCAGTTGCATAACCTGGAGGCCATGAAAACAGAAATGGACGTCTCTGACAATCAACTGGAGAGGTGGATCATTGATATCAATGAGTGGGCAGAAGGTAGGAGATACTGTTTTATACTGTTTGATATGGTGCTTGATGTATCACTTCTGACTTATCTTGGCTGCAATTCCAACAATTGCAGACAATAAAGAACCTAACTAGCCTAACTATACTCAACCTTAGCTACAATTGTAGCCTCTCAGTTACAGAAAAATATAAAAGGGTTTTGGATTTTGCTCATACACAACAAATAACATTTTTTCATGGAATCAAGAAGCATATTTCTTATTTCTTAATTTCTTCCTCTCAGCAACAACATCCCCAAATGATGCTGATGTTGCCGCTGTTGCCAGCCGAATTGAGGAGCTGGTGGCAAGTGTTAAGAGGAAGTCCCAGCGTCTTTACAAGGATAGTGACGGATGCAAAGGACGTGCCCGAATCCGCCGAAAGATCAGGGAGGAAAAAAAAATCTTAAATTCTGTAGTGGAAAAATATAACACCTTGGTTCCTAAATGCAGAAAAACTGACATTGGACACCATTCTATGTGACGAGATTGTTTGGCCATGGCAGCTTACCCACGGTGGTATGTACACAATTCTGTTGACTGTGTGAAATAGTCACATAGTGGGACAAAATCTTTCATGCCTCGATTTTAACCCCTGAAAATCTTTAAACACTAATCTTAAATATAAAACCAACTTATGTTTCATCCATGTATTCCAGACTCTGTAGATCTAAGGACAAAGAGGAAGGCGTTCGACATTGTGACGGCAGTAAGGAGACTTGAGGAGGAGAAGAGGATTCTTATTGCAGAGATGAACAAGCATTGGAAGTCTCTTTGCTCCCGTGCAGACACCCTGAAGCAGATGTCATCCCAGCTTGCTAATGTGACATCAGGTATGTATTTGTTATTATTGGCATACATTACAATATTTCTGAATGTTTCTAATTAATAAAGGCTCAATGTGTTTTAACATGTAAGGTGAAACGTGGGGCCTGCTTCAAGATGGTATCCGAGGTCTAAAGAGCTTGACATTGAAGAACAAGCAAGCAAGCAACAGCCTGGCAAAGCATGCAAAGACATTTTATGTTCAAGTTCTGACTGAAACAGAAATTAACTTTGATAGTCATTCTGAGGAATACGATACCAGTAGTGACTCTGAGCAAGATTAAACATGGCCAGAGTCCTTTTTTCTGCTGTTGTGTGCTGGGGAGGGCTGCTGGGACAGGTTGGTAAGGAAAGCTGGTTCTGTGTTTGGCATGGAGCTGGAGTTAAGTAGCAGTCTTCTGTCATGCTCAACATTGAGGAGGTCCTTTGTCCCCAGGGCAAACCAGCAACTCAATTTCATAGAGAAGATTAGGGGCATGAGTCTCACCCTGCGCCAACCATTACATCACTTTGTCTATTGTCTAGTATCCACTATCCATTTGACTTTTCTTTTAAATATATATATATATATTATATTAAATATATAAGTTTCTGTTGTTCTATCTATTTTAACTTCTTTGTGTTCTTTTTGTTAAGCAGTACTATTATGCTCAGACTCTTTTTTCCATAGTCATATGAAATAGCAAAGTTTTGCACTGATGAAATCCCTGCACTGTTTACTTTTGCACTACCACCACTGCAAATCACTCCACAGCTGCCCATCATTTATCACAGGGTCAGTCCCTACCAGGTCTTTGTATTCACTTGACATGCTCTTCACTTTTTACATTTGTGATTTTTGTTATGTGTCTGAGCTATGTATGTTGTTTTTGTGATTGTATAAGCTAATAAATGCTTTCATGCTTTAATAAGCTTTCATCATGACAATTTTTCCAATTCCTAGATACATCTTACATCAGGGATAGGCAACTCCGGTCCTGGAGGGCCACTATCCTGCAGAGTTTAGCTCCAACCCTAATTAAACACACCTGAACAAGGCAATCAGTGTTTTCGGGATTACTAGATAGATACAGGCAGGTGAGTTTTTCTGAGGGCTGAAGCTAAACTCTGCAGGATAGTGGCCCTCCAGGACCAGAGTTGCCTATCTCACATGGATACACAGATAACATTTTTTCAAAAAGATAATATGGCTAAATCTATCAATATTTATGTAGATGTTTTCAAGGTATTCAATACATTATTTTAATAATATAATTTCAGTCTTATTATTGGTAAAACATTACAGTATGCTGTAAGACAGAACACTACAATGTGGGCAGAGTGGGTCACATGTGAGTCCCATATCCTGCAATGCAGGCCAGGGGGTCTTCAACGCCAGTATAGCTTCAATGTACATATTTAGTCAACGGTTTTGTCACCAGCAACAACACTTTGCTCAGTTTTGAACTTTTGGAGTGTAGTTGAAGCCCATTCACAGCAGTCCACCCATCCCAGCCCGGAAGAACTACAAATAACACTAGCCTTGTAACTTGTGTTCTGTGGTGCGTTTCTAGTGGAAGCTGTATTTTTAAAATATAGTGATATTTTCCTCATAAGCAGAAGTTGGCAATGTAGAATTTTGGATATACCCTGTTTTTTTTTTTTTGGGGGGGGGGGGGGGATGGGGTAGGATGGGGAACACACTGGTGTCATCAGATTTAAAAAATGTAATCATTAGGTCAAAATAGCTTATTACCATATTTGACAGTGTTTACGGTTAAACATTGGACACCATATCTGCATGACAGCTAAGGTCCAAAGCTTTCTATAAAAGCTGGTACTGTGTGTGTAGCCTTCAAACATGTACTGGGTTCAAGGTTCAGAGCAGAGGTCAGTAATTCAAATCAGGAGTAATATATTCTCTTCAGACTCACATATGTTACTGTTGAGGCTGAGACCTTTCCAGTGATGTGCTTGCTATAGTCCTATGGCAATGTTTTAATTTTTACATATCATGAAGTCCACTTTGCAGGCAATATCCTCTTTTATGGTCCCCAGAGGGATGCCTTGAGTTCAAATGCTTCACACATAAGACTTAAAATATTATTTTATCATACACCCAACATATTAAACACAAACAAAGTAAGATGTAGCCAGATTGAAACACATCAAAGCCACAGTCTATTGCTCATCTTTCAACCTACACACAACGCATTATATCATGAAGCTATTGCACAACCACTGCAGCTTAAAGCAACATTATTTTTTTTTTTTAATTGAGGTAGGTTTAAATTAGAGCTCATACTTGCAGAGTTGTAAAAAGGTAGCAAAAATTTTACTCAAGTGAAAGTACAAGTTTACTCAATTAAAAGAGAACGAAAAATGCAATGGCACAGGTCAAACATGTATATTTAGTTCAACAACAACAATTAAAATGAAACAGCGGAATACTGAAAAATACAAATAAAACGGAAAGGGATTAAAAGGAAACTCCATCATTTCAACCCTCATGCCATCCTATATGACTTTTATTTATCAGATGAACACAAACTAAGTGTTTAAATTGTGTAAAAATCATTTCTCTTTATATAATGCAAGTGTATGGGAAATCCAAAAATGACACTTGAAAAACTATACACAAAGAAAATATGACAGACCATGCAACCCCATTAATGAATCACTGTCTTCTGAAGTGAAACTATAGGCATATGTAAGAAAAATACAAATAACAATATTTAAATCTTTACCGTCATGTTCCCTTCGTGTGGTTTCTGAAGTGGTCCTGTCCCCTTGCATTATATGGACAAAAAATCTTGCTTGTGTTCATGTGAAGAAAGAAAGTCATGAACATCTGGAATGACAGAGGTTAAGTAAAAAGTGAGAGAATATTAATTTTTGGGTAAACTATCCCTTTAAAGAGCAAGATGTGATGGAGAGGCTAGAAATATATTCCAGACAGAATACAAGAATGCGTTGAATTAATGAGGAGAGTCCTAGAATTAAAACATACAACGTTAAAGTTTTTAAAGGCCACTTTATATGTTTGTCTATTCAACAATGTCACTGCTAAAAGGACAATTCATCTTTTAAATGTTTGTTTGGGGCATTTAGAGATTTAACACATTTTGATAAAGAATTATTTGTGACCAATTAGATTAATGAGAAAAGCATGTAATTATTAAGATTAAAAAAACTATTCACTGACAGTCCTAATTCCTACTTAATGATTCACTTAATGACATTGTAAATACAACTTATCCACCACCTGATAAAAACATCACTAAACATGAACAATTAATTTAGCATATAATGTTTATCTAAACACTTTTTTGGAGATTTGTAACATTTAATAAAAAAAATTCCACCAAAAAATTATCATCACAGATTTTATTTGCACTCAGTTTTGTGCATTCAGCTAATAATATAACATAGCTATTGGCTATATAAAAACAGAACAAATTATCAATAAACCTTTTTGGGCGGGAAAATGCAACTTTGCTATATCTTTTGAAGCCAGACATTACCTGAACTTTGAAGCCAGCATTACCTGATGAAAGTCATAATTGAAGTAGAAATATGTGTGTTTGATGCATGAAAACAATGATCATAAGTTCTCACGTCAGGCACACGTTTGAGCTTCTGTTTACCATATTTAATGTGCATAAGATAATGTAAAAATATAATGTACTTTTCAAGATGAAATAAAATTGTAAGGAGTAAAAAGTAGTTGTTTCTTCCAGAAATATAATCAAGTTCAAGTAGTCAGTTTAAACTGTACTTGAGTGAAGTACAAATCCCCAAAAATAATACTTACCTGTAAGTACAGTAATCAAGTAAAATTACTCAAGTATTTTACACCTATGCATACTTGGCATGGAGAATAAAAACAAAACCGAGTTATGGTTAGAATAAGTGGGGGACTGAGTGTATTTTATGTATAATGCAACATTTTCCTGATAATTAAGATCAGAAGCCTTTGATCATGAAGACATGAGGCCCACATTGCACAACCAGGCCTTAGATTTCCTACCACTGTCATGGGCCTTGGTAAACCGGCCCACAGTCAAGTCATTCATGTGAACAGATTGAGGTCCTTAGTGTCCTGGAACGCTCCCTATTGTCAGCGTAACATAGGAAACCTACCTCTCTCCCTGGTTTTATGACAGAAAAACATTAGACTTTAAAATTATATTGATGGCTAAGCTGGAATTGTTTCTGGCTTTAACAGTTTCCCAGGCTCATGTCTCCGGTCTTTCTGATCTCTTAAGTCTGATCACTTTATGTCATGCACATACTGTATGTTGATTGTTGACACAGAGGAAGGATGAGATTATTTGTGAAATTTGACACCAATCTGTCTTTGTATGAGGCAAAGGATATGAAAAATGGCCTGAGCCCTGAAAAATCATTGCTGACCTAGGTACGCATTGATGAAATTGATAAATGTGCCTCTTCTCTTCATTGGGAATGTTTAAAATGTCTTAAGAACTCTCATAATTGATCTGAACAGACAACCATGAGAACAAAAACAAACAGTGTTGTATGCTAGCGATCAGAGGTAAAAAAGGATTCAGTAATACATCCTGTCACCAGGAATAGGAGCCCATTTACTTTGCTCCAAAATTACCATCAATACTAACTAAAATTTTCATCATAAGTTTAGTATAATGCCAATTTGGTACTTGTTCTGGTTGCCTTGGCTTTAGATTTTTTTTGTTGCCTAAGATTGGCTTGCTAATCTGCCTTAAGGTGGACGAGGATGTAATTTTCTTCTAAAAAGAAACTTTGTTGTATTATTTTCCTGTTATCACTGTGAAGCTGCTTTGATACAATCTGTATTGTAAAAAGTGCTATAAGCTGTAATAAAGGTGACTTGACTGTCACTACATGCAACTTTCGTCTCACTTTTCCCATCAAATACAGCACAAAGTCATGACACATTAATTATTCAGTGCAAGTCAATGATTGACAGACAAATCAAAAATGTAACAATAGTGAATTTAATTATTGAGAAATATATACAAAACAAATAGTAAAACAGTATTAGTCATCAGGCGAATTTGCTGGCCGGCTCCCAGGTGTCCTCCCAGACTCTGCCACTGTAAAGAGTCCAAAAGTCATCTTACACACAGCATATACAGTACAGCTCACAACTAGTCTTCTGGCTCAAGTTTGAAGATATGTCATCTAAATAAAGATTTACCCTTTTTCTGTGGGATAATTTATTTTGGTTTATTTTATATGGTGTTTGTCAAGCATCAGTCATTTTGTTCAAGTGAAAACTGGACTCAGTCGCTTGGACACAGTCATCCCTACAGTCAACCATTTTTAAATGGTTAAGCCGTTTAAAATCGGCTTAACCGTGTTGCTATACAAATACTCACCACAACGGTGTGGGAACAGAAATGTGATTAAAGGCCTCTATGTCGGCCGCAGAGGGGGTCAGCAAAGACGCAATGGCACAACAAAGGCATCTGCGTCACATCTACATTTAACTATGAATTGGGCTTAAGACCCCTCAGAGCTGAAGTGGACTAGAAAGTGATCTGCATCATCTCTAAGTGAACTCATAATGTGAACACAAAGAAAGAGTTGTTCACAGGCCTTTTAAATTGGACTACATTTGGTTCATAATGGGAGGTTTCACTTTGTAAAAAGAACTGTATGCTGTTTATCTAACTGTACAGCAAACACTTTATAAAATAGCCAAACAGAGTTAGCAAATGTATGGGGCAAACAGGTTAGAATGTATTTGCTTCAGATGTCATATGACCAAACTTGAGCCAGATGACTACTTGAAGGCTGGTGTGCACATGTTTCTCATGTGTTTTAGTTCAGTTCACTTAGATAGTTCTTTGTGCCCAAAACAATTAGCGGTCCCACTTTTACTTCAAAATTCACTTTGAAGGCTGAAAGTTACCAGGTTTTAAAACACTAAGACTGTGTAGCTATTGTAGCTAGGAAGAGCAAGGTAGCCAACGCACTTTCACCTCTGCTGCCTTCC
>NC_039283.1:4034073-4109692 GCF_003368295.1 Carassius auratus
ATTTAGTTTAGAGCTAATTCATAAACAAAGCCTTGTATGTATGTTTGGATTCATCTGAGCAGTATAAAAAAAAGCTAATCAGGGATATTAAAAGTGATTTGTTTACTTTTTGAAAAAAAAATTCACTGATATGTTTCCACTAATTCCATTATACTTAAAGTAATGAGCTATTCTTTTAATAATAATAAATAATAATAAAAATAATAAATGTACGATTATGAACATTCACATTAGATGGCTTCAGTCACATCAGCGTAATTTAATTGTATTTTTGTTGGTTTAGTTTTTATTTATAGTTTTTTTGAAATACTGCTTTACTTATGTGACTACACTGAAGACATACTTTTCATACAAACATGTTTTTATACGGTAAATTGCCTGTAGTATTACATATTACATAAATATTATCCATAAAACTGTTCAGTAAACCGATGTGTTTGTGAAAGAGAAGGAATCGTCACGTGGCTGTGCCATGTGATCCATAGACGAATTGATGTTTGTCTTTTGCCAAACCACTTGTAATGGGAAAACACTGGCAGAGTACTGCACGCACACACACGTACACACACACATCTCCATCCCATTCTTAACTAAAGGCAGCTGCAAACGTTATTTCTGGAGAACCGGAGATGACAGTGAAATCTCTGTATATTTATTCCATGGAAAATCAGTGGAGAACTGTTTATATTTCAAGGCCGGAGACCCTCCGATGCAGATTTTGTCAGTCTGGGCTTGTATAAAGACAGGGAGGAGAGAGGTTTACTGTAATTGGTGGTGTGTAAGGGAGAGAGTGAGTCATCATCAGCGCCCAAAATGCAGAGCTGCCACGCTGGCAGGGCCTCAGTCTATCCTCTGTGTTGCTGAGTATTGAACTAAGCACATTTTTATGCATATTGATGGATATAGGTTTTTTATAATCATATCTGTGACCCTTCACACATATTCATCTTTAGACATTTATTCCTTACTTGTTCTATTTTTATTTTATATCTTTTTTATCTGTGTTTTTGTTCTGTAGCTGTCATTCTGTTCACTGCGGAAGCTTCTGTCACAAAAACAAATTCCTCCTGTGTAAACATCTCTGGCAATAAAGCTCATTCTGAATCTGATTCTGATCTCCGCAGAGATGGAGAGAGGAAGCCTAGCTGTGCTACATCTCCGCTCTCCATTATTGTTCCGTTCAGAGATGCCTTTTTTTCATTTGACATTAAAGATTTTGCCATACTACACAGAAAGATCAGATAAATCATGGAACTCTATTTCACTCCGAGGGAAATAGTTTTAGCATCTGTCATGTGCTAATGAATCGGGGAGGAGAAATAATGTTCTCTTTTGTGTTGGGTGTTCGCGGTTACAGGATCTGGTCTGATTATAGGACCACACCCTTCAAAACCACCATTAGGATTTAGAAGAATCATCATTTTTCTTGTTAATCATATTCCTGAGGCTACCTTTACCATGGATTTACCATGTAAAAAAAAAGAAAAAAAGAAATATGTATATATATTTAGATATGATATATGCATACGTGTAAACACACACACACGCATGATTTTAAAACTATTTTGAAACAAGAACTAATGTCTCATGGAGTTTTGTTTTCAATGAAAGATTTCAATATTTTTATAAAAAACAAAATACAAAAAAGATAAAAATTACAGTGCTGGACTAAAACTGCTGAACATTTTGACATGTTAATATATTTATGTTTACTTTTTTATTGTCATGGTAATAAATAAGCATGAATTTAGATGTATTAGATAAGCAACTATAGCCTGCAGAAACCTGCTCATGCTTTGATGATCTAGATATAATCTGAATTTAAAATTGCACAACTACCTGAAAGATAAGTCCTTCAACAGATCTGCTACCTGTATATATCAGATACCTGGTGGTGTTAGAGGAAAGCCTAATTACAGAAAATAATTCAGACTCGTCTCTCAGTTAAAAACAAAACAAACAAAAACAAATGTAGTATGAATAATGTCTATAGTAGGTCATGCTTACTCCAGCAGGTGTTAGGCTCTGTAAAGATTTAGGTCTTTAATGTTTTAATGTTATTCTCAAATTCTGAACCTTTACAGTTGGCCAATTCTGGTTCTGCATTGGTCTAATTTTAGTCAGTGCTTATATTAGAGCATATTATACAACTCAGTCACCATCTTTTTCCTTCGGACCAGACGTTTTTTCCTTCTGTATGTTTCCCTCGGTCTCCATGGAGACCTCGTGGTGGGCCTGCATCCAGCCGGAGTGACTCAGAGTCCGCTTCAACAATTAAAAAGGAAACGTTTTTTCATAGTACAGTGGGAAAATGAGGAAATCCTTATATGAGGCGTTTCTGTTTTAAGATTGATTTACGTGGCCTCTCCACCCATATAGTAGAAGTGGAAAGCAGAAGTCAAAAGCAGTGAATCGATGTATTGTGGAGCTGAATGGATGATGAGGAGGTAGATCTTGGGCTTTAGGGATGAGGAGTTGAATTGCACCAATATCTTTTACTATGCATTTAAACATTAACATTCGTTAAAGCCCTGGAACACTTAAACATACAGGAAGTAACTTTCATTGTTGTTCATTCAGCTAATCTGCCTTTCAACATGCTGAAATAGAAATCAAAATAAAGTATTATATTGTCAACTTAAAAACTGGCAGGATTTTTTCTAGCAAACAAATATTGAGACATTAAACAGATTCCCCAACAATTTCCTATTGCTTAAACAACATACAAACTTTGTCCAGTTATAAAACCATAAAATGATCATAAAAACACTTGACTGAAGATACTATGGATTTTCATGTAGTCGGTGCAAATATATCAAGACTTAGCAAATACAGAATGTAGTAAATGTTTTTTTTAAGCTAAAAGAGATTAGATTAAACAGGTACAGTCCTTTATCATTGATGAAGAGTTGTGTCAGACTGTGCGGGTTTACTATGTGCTTTTTATGGCTTTACAAGAGCTTTGATGAACGCCTACAGTCATTTTTCCTCTCGAAACTTCCAGCTGTTGCAGGTGACGCGGTCATATGGTGCTCTTTGTGTAGCAACAAATATAGTGTTAGAGAGACAGTGTAAAGTCCTAATTTCAAAAACAAGACTCTTTTTTTCCCCACCTGAGGGTGTGTGAGTCCAAAGTCCAAAGCTTTTTTTTTTTTTGACTTACAAGTACATTAAAATGAATGGCATTCAGTTTTATTAATGCTTATTCTGTGCAAAATATGTATCTTCTTTTGAATTGAAGCTTTCAAATGGATGGTTTCGGCTGTTTTATCTTGGGAAACCCTGTTTCGTGGTCAAAGTTTTCTCAGAGATGGTCACATGTGAAATATTTCTACGACACTTTGCCTTGGTAACATGGCAAAACATTCAGAGGCCTATATTTTGTGGGTTTCTTTTTGGTCACAAAAGAGGACTGTGATTCATATAGGGGCTGGAGGCCGAACTTGTACATTCCTCTCCTCCTCTCTCTCTTTCCCTCTCTTTCTCTCACTCCCTCAACTGGACATGTTTCCACTAGATCAAAGATGCCAAGCCAAACCCCTTTCCACCTCTTTCTCTCTCTCTCTCTCTCTCTCTCTCTCTCTCTCTCTCACTCACAGACATACTTTTAATTAAAACTTACTGGAATTTATGCTTTTATAGTTTTTTTTCTCTGTTTATTATGTACACAGGTTTTTAAAATGCTGTGGTTTTGTAGTATTTTATTCAGCATATTAGATATAACACACATTATTTACCAGTTAGTTCGGTCAACAAGGTCAGTGTGACCCGGAACAGAAGTGACGTTAATGCATGCTCTTCTATTGTATACTTTAAACAGCCTCTGGTTGGTTTGGCTTCCTGTGGACAGATCCTGGAGATTTTGAGAACCAAAACAGCAAAACAAATACAGTAGCAGAAAAAAAATGCATGTCAAATATAGAAAATAATAGAACAAATAAGAAACATTAGACTGCATGAGGCTCTTAAACTTTTATCGTTTCCTCCAAATGTGGCCTGCACCACTGTGAAATGTTGATTCTTGATTGTCAATCGGCTCAGTATTGTGCATCCAGAATAAGTATAAAACAAAACGGCACATTTTGGGCACTGAGAGGAATGGGCTGGTTTTTAATGACCAAATGTCCTAAAAAGAAGAGGTTTTGTTTCTGGATGTGTGTTTACTGTTGACTAAGCACAAATATGTCACTCTTTACACACCGTCATTGTAACCCATCTACTTCACTGTAGCCCCTCTGGACTAAAGTTGTAAATTTTCCCACATAAACGCTGTATCCCGCTAAGCATTAATGCTTGTTTTTATTTCTGTAGCGTGAACAGCTAAAATACAAAAATGTTGTAATTTGTAACTTTTTTTTTCAGTTCAGTTATACTGTTCCTCAGAAATAGTGATGGGTTTCAACTCAAAGGCTCTCTGCAAAAGTTCTCGCATATATCTTCCCTTCAAAAAAGATTTTTCCATACTTAAGAATTTCAGTAACCAGTTCTTCAAAACTGTTATTCATCCAACAATTGTTTTACAAACACATTACCTTAAGTAATGTCAGTTAGGGAGTTTAACTTTCCAACATTTAACATTTGTTCATGTTCTCAGCCTCATGAAGCTTTTAGTGAAGGTATGAGGCTGTAAAGTGAAGAATGTGACCTAACAAAACCTCTTTTGTTGGGAATTGTACGTTGGTTGAATTGCATCTCTTAGGAAGGAGGCCTGATGGAATGCTCCACAGAGCAGAGAATACAAATTCTTGAAGTTATTTGCTATAGTCTGTAGAGTTTTAGTTTGCTTGCGTTGTAGTCTGAGTGCACATTGAGCGTACTTTAGTTGCTGGGAAGGAGTTGTGTGTGTGGTAAAAGTGCTTTAGGGACTGAGTTTTAATTGTTTCAAGCAATGCTTGTCATCAATCACATCACTAATTTTGGAGCAGCTATTTTACAGGCCTTGTGAAATCTTATCTGGGAATGCACAGAGATGAACTCTAAACCTAAACGCTTGTTTTGAGTGCGATGACAGATATGAGTGTTGATGAATATATATTATACTCTCATTGTAGACTGTAAGAGTTGGCTTTATTATCCTTATGTTTTAAAACTGCAAACCTAAACCTCACTTGGCCTTAATTCAGTTGATGCCATACCAGTCATCTTTTATTTCTTGAAGTGTTTATTATTCTGTGTTTTTATTAAGGTTTGTATGGTTCCTTTAACAATGAACAACACCGTAGTCACACACATATGGTTTAAATTCACTGTTGGAGACCTAAATCCTGCTCGGTTTCAGAGAGAGTTTTTGGTACAAAATCCCAAGCAAAACTATGGGCTGTCTGGTGTTCATTTGCAGCAAAATGATTATTCTAGCTTTGCTGTTTAGCAAACATGTTCAGTCAAGTTTATGTATGTAAATCAGATGCATATTGAACAATCTTAGGTCAATTCTTACAGCCGAAATTAAAAAGTGCTTTACTCGTGATGCCCATGATGCCCCGCTTATGCAGTAGCTCCCGATTTTCTGATACAAGAGACTTTCCTCTCAAAGCGCAACATGTACGAATGAATAATCTAATTGAAATAATTGTGTTCCTCTGTGTGCCGAGAGGGAAAAAATGCTTTAATACCTTCTCTGTATGTTTATGACTGTAGGAATGGTAAGAAGGAGTCGGATCTGGAATCAGCTCTGGCCAGACTGAAGGATCTGGAGGCTCTGCTGAACTCCAAGGACGCGTCTCTCTCCACAGCACTGGGGGAGAAGAGGTCACTGGAGGTCGAAGGCAGAGATCTGAAAGCCCAGCTGGCAAAGGTGCTGATTCTATAAAAAGCTGCATGTCTAATGGTTTGGGTGGTGTGGTGCTGTGGGTTAAATCTGGGTTAGTGACCAAAAGGTTCCAGTTTGTACCATTTATTAGGAACTTGAGCAGGGTACTTTGATCATAGTTTGCTCCAGGGTAACCTATAATAATACATGCACTGAAATATTTTTTAAAGCATCTAAGCTACTACTAGCTTGCTTAAGGGTGTATGATTCAGCTCTTTTTTTGCCAATATCTTATTAATATCACATAAAAATAGCTATGACATAAAATGAATTCCCAGTTTAAAAAAAAACGATTATGTATGTATGTATAGAGAGAGAGAGAGATGTATAGAGAGAAAGAGAGAGGGGGGAACATAAATAATTAGATTTTTAAAAATATATATGTCCAACTTTCTTGGGGGAAAAAAATTGGCGAAATTAAATTAATATTTATTTTCTCCAAGAAAATCTTATGCAGTTTGCTGTAGTACATTTGCCTTGTTTAGATCAGTGATTCTCAACCAGTGACCACTAGGGGGCCTCTGAAAAAATTATTTTAGGAGCCCCGGTAGCTCCTAAAATCTTGTTAATATAATATTATTTACATTATGCATTTAGCAGACGCTTTTATCCAAAGCGACTTACAGTGCATTCAGGCTAACAGTTATTACCTAACTTGTGTTCCCTGGGAATCAAACCCACAACCTTGTGCTGCTAACGCAATGTTCTACCACTTGAGCCACAGGAGCACTTTTATATAATATTTATATAATAATTATATATTATATTATTAATATAATCTTAATTAAACTGCTAAAAACATAAAATAATATGTAAAACATGAACTCTTAGTTTTATTTTAGTCTAAAATGTTGAGAGCCACAAGATTAGATGTTTAGATATTTTTATAAGAAAACAAGACCTTCATGCTAATAGGATTTTAAAGGTGTAAGTTTTTGACTCTACTAAAACATAAAAATACCATAATATGTTTGCAGATACTTAAGAGACATACAAAGTGAACATACTTATTTATCTGGAAAAACAATGCTATAGTCAGTTATTCTCCTTTGTAAATGTGCTTTCCGTAATGTCGGTCTCTGTTTTGATTTGTGAAACCCGGCCACTGCCAGTTTACCCAATTGTATTTCGGCCCATGGGTTGCCATTTGGCATAAAAACAGCGCATTTCTTTTCATTTATCATCAAGTACACTCGTTCCCGTTGGTGTAGTCAATCTGGCAACCTACATGTGCCTAAAGTCCGAGGAGGAGGGGCCGGCTGAAAAAACTCTCCAATATTTTGAATTTGGACTGCAATACCTACTTCAACCACTCGGTGTCAATCCTACATACAGCACCTTTAAGAAGTATTTTGCATAGTACAGTATGTTGCTTTTAACATTGAACACTGATATAGAAGTTAGTGAAGTGAATATGTGTGTTGCAGCTGGAGGCCAGTCTGAATGATGCTAAGAAGCAGCTACAAGATGAAATGCTACGACGTGTGGATGCTGAGAATCGAATCCAGACCCTGAAAGAGGAGCTGGATTTCCAGAAGAACATCTACACTGAGGTCTCACACACACACACACACACACACACACGCACATACATAAGCTGAGCTCTCCTATTCATTTAAAGTAAAAAAATATATATATATCTGAGCATTCACTTCTAACTGCTAACGTATTTAAGTAAAATACAGGTTCTTAAACAAAGACATGCAGGACTTCTCTGCTGCTCTAAACTGTTCCCTTTTTTTTCCAGGAGCTTCGTGAGTCTAAGCGCAGACATGAGTCGCGTGTGGTGGAAATCGACAGCGGGCGCCAGCGGGAGTATGAGAGTAAACTGTCTGAGGCTTTGATTGAACTCCGTAACCAACACGAAGAGCAGCTTCGCATCTACAAGGATGAAATTGAGAAGACCTACAACTCCAAGGTAATAGAACATTCAACGAGCAAACCACCAAATGTGTTGGATTTACAAATGACTTGCGTTTCAGATCTGCGTTTCAATATATCCCCAGGGGCACCTTGTTAAACCGGGCCCGCCCTGTATACATATTTGCTGACTGATCCATTACCAGCCGTATTTGTTGAAATATTTTTATATATAAAGACAAACAGTCAGTTAAATGTCATCCTGTGTTATCTATGTGTAGCTGGAGAATGCCCGTCAGTCGGCTGACAGGAACAGTCATTTGGTGGGAGCCGCCCATGAGGAACTGCAGCAGACACGTTTGAGGATGGAGAGTGTGACGTCTCAGCTCTCTCAGCTACAGAAGCAGGTACACACACATACATGCAAGTATTTATAGCAGTGTACACGTGTACCACAGTCCCACAATAGAATAACTTGCAAGAAATACTCCACCCTCAGAACATATTTATACAGTATATGTATTATTCTCTTTAGGAAAGAAATATCACAATGAAAGTGCAAAAAATTAAAATTTTGAGTTTGAAAATCAGACTCGTAACATTCATTTACATAGTTTAAATTGCACAAGTGCTCTCTTCATTAGTTGTCTGCTCGCGAGGCGAAGATCCGTGAGCTGGAGGAGGCTCTGTCCAGAGAGAGGGACATGATGCGCCGTCGTATGGATGACAAGGAGAAAGAGATGGCCGAAATGAGGCACCGCATGCAGCAACAGTTGGACGAGTACCAGGAGCTGCTGGACATTAAGCTCGCACTCGACATGGAGATCAGCGCCTACCGGAAGCTTCTGGAGGGCGAGGAGGAGAGGTGAGAGATGGGATGTCACTTATTGCTCACACGGAAATGTGGTACTCGTAAACAATAGAGCTGTCAATTGCTTTAAAAATGTTCATCAAATTAAATGCATGATGTTCTGATTAATAAATAAAATTAAATGCAACCATATTTGCTGAATAAGTATTGAAAAGTTGCTTTAACGTTTTTGTTGGTTTGATTTTTCTGGTGCTTTTAATATTAGAGTTAGATAAAAAATATTGGTAAAAGATTTATTTAAAAATATTAATTAACATTATAATTTTTGTAATAATAATGTCTTTTAAAATTACTTTTTAATACAGCATTAATGATTCTATGGAAGTCCTTTCCCGCCACTGAATAAAAAAATAAAATAAAATAAAAAAGTGAATTGAGACTTTGTATCTCACAATTCTGACTTTTTTAAATTAGAATTGCAAGTTCATGCAATTCTGACTTTATAACATAGAATTGCGAGTTATAAAGTCAAAACTGCATGTTATAAAGTCAGAATTGCAATATATAGACTCGCAGTTGTAAGTTAGAAAGTCAGAATTGCGAGAAAAAATCTTGCAATTCTGAGAAATAAAGTCACAGGTCTGAATTTATATCTTGCAATTCTAACTTTTTCACTATTGTGAGTTTATATCTCGCAATTCTGATTTTACCACATCCGGTTCTGACTTTATAACTCGCAATTACAAATTTATATCACGCAATTCTGATTTTATAACTTGCTAATTGGGAGTTTATATAATGCATTTCTCACTTTATAACTTGCAATTGCGATTTGTCAAGTCAGAATTGCAAGATTTGAACTCTCAATTTGCAACAAAAAGTTGCAATCACCTTGTTTTATTTAGAATTGTTTGTGGCGGAAATTGGTTTCCATATGATTCTGCTTAATTCTTTAAAAAATAAATTCTAACTAAAAGAAAAAAAAGCATGTAAATAAATTTGAATAATTTTAAACCTAAGAGCAAAAGTATTCATGATATTCTGATTAATTAATTGCATATTTCAATATTTGCTAAAGTGATTATACTAATTATAATAGGACTTGAATGATAGTCTCATGCATTTGCTTACAAATCTTTCTCACTTGCTTTGCCCCGCTATCCCTGTTTAGGCTGCGTCTCTCCCCGAGTCCTCCTCCTGTCCGTGGGGTGACTGTGACCCGCTCCTCGGGTTCTGGCACTCACACACGTGTGGTCCAGAGCAGCACCTGTCGTACCTCTTCAGGCAGTGCTAAAAAACGGCGCTTGAATGATAACGACAGCGATGCCTCCAGTTTGCTCGGTGGAACTGTTACTCGCACACGCGTCGCCCAGCAGGCCTCTGCCAGCGGCCGCGTGACCGTAGATGAAGTGGACATGGAGGGCAAATATGTTCGGCTCAGTAACAAATCCGACCAGGTGAGAATGAAAAGGAGCTTTGGGAACCAATAAACAGGAATTAATTATTTACTTTTTAGTAAATAAATCTTCTTCCTCCAGGATCAAGCTATGGGTCACTGGCAGGTGAAGAGGCAGATTGGTTCCGGCACTCCCATCGTCTACAAGTTCCCGCCAAAATTTACCCTAAAGGCAGGACAGACTGTCACGGTATGTATCGATTCACAACATAATAATCGCGCTTTAGTTGTTTTTAAATTCCTGACTCACTGCGGTGTCTCTCTGCTGTCAGATTTGGGCCGCAGGAGCTGGAGGAACCCACAATCCTCCTTCTGACCTGGTGTGGAAGACCCAGAACTCATGGGCAGTGGAGATCTGTTCCAGACCACCCTCATCAGCTCCAGTGGGGAGGTGGGATGCTGTTAAACTAGACCAGCCAGCTTTCTGAATAAGGTTTTATTTGATTTGAGGTAGCTAAGTGACTCATTCGCTTCCCTTTTTTTCTTTCTTTATTTGTATTTCTCTAGGAAATGGCCATGAGGAAGGTCACACGCACACTATTCCAGGATGAGGAAGATGATGATATGGTACTTAGTCACTTGCACGTCTCAAAAAGTTGTAGTAATCTATTTATTTTATTTTTTTTGCACAGTATATTTTGAGTTTTCCCAGGTTACATTGAAAACATGAGTTCTGAGGACATAATAGACGAAGTCGAGCAACAATCACATAATCGAAAACAATGGTCTGGCTTCACAAGTCTAAAGTTAAAACATGACTTTTAAAAGAGATGAATTATTGAAATATTAATCTGACCGAAATCAAACTTTTGAAGTGCATGTAAATGCATTTTTTTCCACAGTATAATGTATATAATGTGTACAATGTGTGTATGATGTTTAAAACCACTCTTGTCATAATGAACATCATCATACCATTGTAGTTTTGTTAATGGCTGTTAGTTGGGTTTGTTTTGGGTGAAGCCCTCTCACAGTGAATCATAGCACTAAAATGAGCCGAGAGCAGCCATGAAAAGATCCAATAGGTTCTCAGTCTCAGTTGTTCCCTGTGTACTGTCTCCCCCTGCAGGCCGCCCACAGCACATGCGGGGATAGTGAGTACAACCTCCGCAGCCGTACGGTGGTCTGTGGCTCATGTGGGCTGCCTTCAGATAGAAACAGCAGCTGCATGTCGGCCAGCTCTGGAGTGTCCAGTGCGACTCGCTCCTTCAGCAGTGGAGGGGGGCTGCCTGAAGCATTTGTCTCCCCCTCACACTTTATTGTGAGCAATGACAAGCGCAGACAGGTATGAATTTTTTATTTTTTTATTTTGCTGGGTCACAGCAGAATTTAGAATTTTCAAAAAGATAAAATTGTTAGATAACATCAAGATGTGTGTAAAAAATAAATAAAATGATTGCTTTTTTGTCTTAGATTAAAAAAAGATTAAGAAAATCTATTTTAATCATTTTAAAACTTAACTTTAAGAGTAAAATAATGTATAGCATAATTTAAAAAAATCAATTAATTGAATCAGTGTACCAAAAATGTTTTTGTCAAAGTTGGATAAATGTGAATTAATGTGATTTTTATTTTTATGTGTGTGTGTGTGTGTGTGTATATGTATGTATATATATATATATATATATATATATATATATATATATATATATATATATATATGTATATATATATATACACACACTTTTTAAAGTGTATTTTTACTTTATATTTTTGCTACTTCTGAAAACAAAAGTGTGAAATGGTTTTCAGCAGTTTTATTAAATGTACATGAATTTCTCTTTCTCAGGCTGGACCCAAACTAGACAACTGCTCCATTATGTAGAGCAAGCTGTAGGCAGCCCTGACCATCTGTCCTTTCACACAAACCAGGAGGAATTTATCCAACAATTACTTTCTTTTTGGATTACTTGTCTTATTATTACATGATATATTTTGTACTTCATTCTTTGTTTTGTAATTCATAATCTGTGGGGTAGATTTTTGGCTTTTGTGTGGCATAAGGCTTCATACACTGGCAGCTTGTAGGCTTTAGTTTGCTGTTATTATATACAGTGTTACTTTAATATATTTGCATGGTGGCCTGGCAGCAGCTTCAAAATAATCGTACTGTACTCAGGGAGAGAGGCGAACGGAGCACTTCACACTCACACCATGAACTCTCAACGAGAAAGCTGTCAGAATGCAACACGCACAGTTGATACACCTCCATGACTAAACTCTCATTATAACCAGCCTTAGCACAGACTGGTTTTCTAACTCACATACAGTACGAGGACAAACAGTGAGCATCAGTTCATGTAAGACAGGAAATGAGGGGTCATTTGTTATTGTCCCAAACTGTGAGTGTTTTTTATTGTATTTTCATGCTACCTCTCACAGTTACGTGATCAAAATTATGTGCAACTACAAAAGGGCAAGGAAAGTGAGTAATTCTACACAGTTTTGTTAAAGTAAAAAGTTGAATAGGAACTTTGTATCTTTTGGCAGTGTGCTTACAAGCTCTGACTAGACTGCAGTATGTTGTGTCTTGTGTAATAAGTGTTATGGATGTTCTGAAAGACTTGAAGCAACTATAAAACTACCGGTAATCCAAAGAGAATCTCTGTAGCAGTTTGCAACTGCCATGACGTTAAACAAAAACGTATGGTTTTAGAAGAAAATCTTTTGAAGTTTACTTGCTGAGAAAAACATATCTGATGTATTATGTGACCAGAGAATCATGTTGTGTTTAAAGTACTGAGTACTAAACTATTGCCGGTTTAAAGAGATGTATTTTTGTTTTCAAGCTTAGAGGCAGAATATTTAAATGGGCAAAATGACCACCGTCATTCCCAGCTTTAATGTTTTATTATTATTCTTGTTACAATGACACTTGAAATTTTGAGTTTTATTGAAACCTCATATCTACATGTACACACAAATATTAGTTTGTCTATGGGACTGAGTGTTGATTTGCTCTTGTCACTCCTCTCTTGCAGTAGATGGTCCAGATCCTCACCTGGACAGCTGTAAGGCTCCAGTAATCTGAGTAGTCTGTCCTTCCCTTCACCGCACACGTCCATCAGATTCCAGGTGTAAAACTAAAATTGGTTTCAGAAAAGCTGGAAGAGCTTTTATCATAGAAAATTAAGAACTTAACTGAGCCTCACCACAGCTCACCAGAAAGAGGACTGGATATTGCCGAGATTAAACATTTATTTTATTGCTTCGCAAAGCTTTGGGTTTCTAAAGAATAATTTTGGGGTAGGCCATAATCTATTTTTTCTATGTATACTTAAGAATTGTGGTTTTGTATTTCTGCTTAAATAGAGATTGAAATTATTGTAATAAGCCATGCATTTTTGTTTTTTTAAACTGATAATGGATTTCAGTTGCTGTTAATGGCATCTTTGGCAATTTAGCCTTATTCAAAGAAACACTTATTGATGAACAATTCTAGATTGCTGAAAGAAAGAAACCACCCTTAATTTTGAAATGCTTATTTTAGTTAGATAGCTATTTTCATGAAGGTTTTGTATAAAAAAAGAAAAGAAAAGAAACTTCAGACTGCAGGGCAGGGCATTTACTGTTTTGTGAAAAATGTCATAATAGTTGTGAACATATAAACTGTGCATTGAATTTTTCAGCTGAAAATAAAGCAGTTCTGAATTTTTCAGTTGCTCTCCAAATGTTTGACTTTATTTCAAATGTTAAAATGTTTTATGGAAACTATTTTATTGAACAATTAATTTTATATAATTTAAGCTATTATATTTTAAAGTCTTGGTTTTAATAATGACGGGACTTTCAGTAAGAAGCTATGTATTGATTGATGAAAGGTTACATGTTTAGTCCTTTATCTGTTTTTATACAGTCTACCAATTTATACTTATCTACCAATAACTATTTTCACAGAATGTGAATACATGACATTTCACAACGTGCTGACATTCTAAAGTGTGCGCTCACGATGGCGTGTTTGACAGTTACCCGGAGGTTTTGGTTTACTGTATATTTAAAAAAGTTGAATATACTAGTTTTACACACACACCTTGCAATTTCGCTTCAGAAAACATGGTTTCATCAACTGCGTATGTATTAAAGTTGTATTGTGTATGTATAAAAGTTATGTTCATTTTGCATGGTTTTCAAAGCCATATATATATAATTACTCACCCTCATGGCAACTATATATACTATATATATATATATATATATATATATATATATATATATATATATATATATATATATATATATATACTATATATATATATATATATATACTATATATATATATATATATATATACTATATATATATATATATATATATATATATATATATATATATATATGTAGTTGCCATGAGGGTGAGTAAATATGCGAATTTTCATTTTTGGTTAGGATAACTCGATTAGTCCCAGGCACTAATGAGATTCATGACAAGTTGTGCTTGAAAACTTAGATTTTATTTATACTATTTACAATTCTTATGGTTGAACTCGATTTACATTCATAGCGAAACATGAAAAATTGTTCTGTAGCTATTAAAAATGATATTGTCACTTACACCCTGATTACCAGAGAAGTTAAGAAACATGAATAGCATTTAAAACAGAAAATATGTATTAATGCCCAGACATTTCTTATTATAGGGTTACTCCACCCCAAAATGAAAATTTTGTCATTAATCACTCACCCCCATGTTGTTCCAAACCGGTAAAAGCTTCATTAGTCTTCGGAACACAATTTAAGATATTTTGGATGAAAGCTGGGAGACTTGTGACTGTCTCATAGACTGCCAAGTAAATTACACTGTCATGGTCAAGAAAAGTATGCGTCAGCGCATTCTTATGTGTATGTGGTATGTGTCAGCCGCGACACAAGGATACATTTTCTATGTGTATTTATGCTTTGATTTGAATGAAAACAGCACATCCGTGTAGCGAGACTAACACAGAAGAGCTACGCTGCTTGCGTTCAGTAGATAGCCTATTCTCCAAAATGGCGCTAGGGTGATGCGGAGACAAATTGGTGAATGAAGTCTTTATTTTTATTTTCTTTGCATAAAAAAAGTATACTTGTCACTTTATAAAATTCATATTGAACCACTGATTGCAGATGGACTATTCTGACGATGTCTTTCGGACTTTTTTGGACCTTGACAGTGTAGTTTACAGTCAATGGGACAGTAACAATCCTCCCGGTTTTCATCCAAAATATCTTAAATTGTGTTTCGAAGATGAACAAAGCTTACAGATTTGGAATGACATGGGGGTAAGTGATTAATGACAAAATTTCCAATTTGTGGTGGAGCATCCCTTTAATGTCAAAGTTGTCCAGCAGATGGTAGTGTTCATCCATCCGTTCATCTGGTGTCCGCCATTTCATTTCTTAGTTTGTAAAGCACTCTATGTATTTGGCAGTGATTTTAGAGAAGAACCAGAGTCTTTAAGGAGATCAGTGGGGCAGTGTTCGTGGCGATGGAGAGGGTGGTCTCCGCACTGGAGGTAGATCATAATGCCCAGGAATGTGACTGTTGATGGGCAGATCATAATGATTCTGAGGGTCCTGTTCCACAACGTTGCCAAGGGAACAGTGTTCTGAAATACAGTGAAAAAACATGTTTTAAATGATGCACCAGATGTGATACACGATCGATACACAGCGATCAGAGACAACACTCCAAAGCCATCATTATCATGTACCCAAACGGAATTAAAATTGAAATTGTATAATTTTTAAACATGTCAAAGTATGCAAAACTGCTCAGAAAATAGATTTTTATAAGCATTATTTGCATAAATGTATGTTCGAGACGGTTATGTTTTGCCCAGAAAAAAAAAGAGGTGAATATTTTGTAAAATGAAACTATAGAATATTCTATAAATATATTTTCTGTAAACACTCTCAAATCCCTCAGCACAGACGGAGTAACACCCGATTTCTTTAGAAGACTACCTCTGCATGACAGAGTGGAGGGCGTCACGACTGGTGGGCTGATTTCAGTGTAGGATCTTTCACAAGGCACTGCAGACTTCATCTCCATGTAGCTGCTCTCCGGAGGACAAGGTGGCAGGCCAGGCAGATCTTTGATGGTGGCATATGGGTTCTCGCTGTTCAGAGAACTGCTGCTCACTGCCACACATGAATCTTTCAACTCTGCAATCACAACAGCATATTAGACACAACTAAGATAGAAGAACATATAGAAGAAGAATATGTGGGGACTCTGTTGTACCTACCTTTGTTGTAGTGCTTCCCAAGAGTAGCACTATAGCTGTAACTTCGATTAATGCCAAAAGCCCCTGAACACAATAAGACCACATTCAATTTACTCGGCCAACCGCACAGCACAGAACAAACTAAAAATATAATGTGGACATACAATGAATATGTCTCCCAGTATCTATTACCTGGATCTTTAGGTGGCTCCTGGTGTTTCCAGCCTGGAGGAAGAGTTGCATTAGTCTCAGCCGCAAACAGACCTCTCCTCTCCCTCTCCGTGTTCTTCAGACTGCAGAACAGCTGATTATTGGTGTTCTGTCAAAGCATGAGACATAAAGGAAGTCGTTTCTGTTACATGTGCAAAATTCTGGTGTCGCATACTTAAAAAAAAAAATCAATGCACAAATAATTAATTAAGTGTAATATGTTGCTCTGCTCCAAAGGAGACAATGGATAATAAAACTTAAATATGCATTAAATTAATTTACTTGCTGTTGACAAGAGGTAACTGATTTATTAGAGTTTCGACTTGCATGCATAAATAACTGTTTACGTAAAGAATATCCATTTCTTATGTAAGTCAATTTCATATAGAACTGCATTTCCACTGCATTAGAAAAACATGCTTTGGTAAAACATAGTTAAATTATGACATTAGCCTTATAAAGAAATAAAAATGAATGAATGAAAATATGAGATTAAATTGTATATTGTATATAATATTGTAAATATAATCCCATGTTATTACTCACCTTGATGGCTCGGTCCTGGTTGTTGGGCAGGTGTGGCAGCGGAGGTCTGTTCTGAGAAAGCGTATGGTAACTCGGGTTTGAGTAATAGTGATGGTAGCTGTGCAAAACATCTACAAAAAATAAGGAAATACCAAATTAAAATGATTATGAATATATCAGATTTTCAGCATAACAATTCGTCATAGTCTTTCATTTGTGCAAAGTGAGGCACTACTGAAAGTATCAAAACCTCATACCTGGCACAGCATACTCTGAGCTGACAGTGCGGGTTGAAGAGAAAGACACAACCGGAGTGTTGCTCTGTTTGTCCTGTTGTCTGTGCCGATACAACAACAGAACAGCCAATAGGAGTACAACCAGAATCACCAGCACCACAATTCCTGCGATCGCACCCCACGAGTCCTTCTCCGGCGGAGACACAGGCACCATCATACTCCGCTCTTGCTCTGAAAAACACCAGCCATTCACATTACACACTGACAGACATTAACATTTCAGTGTTTAACATTCTGTCCGCATACAGAAAAGCGAAGGTTTTTAGGTTACTTTGAATACCTGGTTTGCAGTCCTCGCCTGGTCCAGGTATACACACACAGTCTCCAGTGTGAGGATTGCAGGAATGATTGGGGGGACATGAGCAAGTCTGAGCGCAGTTAGTGCCGAACGTCTTAGTCTGACACACTGCAAAAACAAACATTTGGCCAATGTTTGAACTTGATTAGTGACAGACATATTGAGCCTGATCCAGGAATAAAAATGTATTTTCAGATGAAAATTACAATTCGAGTTATTTATTCCGAAACCACATCCAGGAAATCTGGCGAACAATCTTTTCTAGGAGTAACAACTCTTAAAGCGCCCCTATTATTCCATTTTAAGGCTTCTATTATTGTTTTATGAGTCTCTTAAAACAGGTTTACATGCATGCAAGGTCAAAAAACACATTAGTTTTCTAAAAAAAAAAAAACTATTTTTTTTTTACTAATATATCTTAGGAACTTTAGGAATAATGGGGCACTTTAATATTGAACTTCATTTTTCTTACTCAGTATCTTTGTCTTGTTACAAATCCCAGTACAAATAAACATTCTTCAATCAAGATGTAATTACTTAAGATACAAAATGTTTAGTTTTCTCAGAAACGTATGAAACTTAATTGAGGTTAAATATCAGTAAATAATAAAAAATAAAAATCAACTTTATTCAAAAGAATAATTTTTTCTAACTGCATTGGCAGACATTTTTCTTGTTTTACCTAACTTAATTTTGATATATTTCTCAGAAAACGAAACGTAGGATCTGATGTCACTTTGCATAACATATGCAAATAAAGCCAGTGAAATCAAATAGTATCTCATAGACGAGAAAACTCACATAAAGAGCAGTCTGGTCCGGTCCATCCGGCGGGACAGAGGCACAAACCATCCTGGTGATGACATGTAGCATTGTTGGTGCACCTGCACACATTGCTACAATGGCGTCCATATCGACCGATGGGGCAGGCTAGAGATCAAACAAAAACAGCAGTTAAATGATTTATACAAGCCTTAAAATAGAGGATTATACTGTAGACAATTTGCTGCTATGGACGTTACAGGTTTAAAGAGAATTCACACAAAAATGAAAATTCTGTCATTATTTACTCACCAAACTTGTATGCTGTTAATTTTCAGTAAATATTGACTTAGACAACTTTTATGGTGGTTTTAGTGTTTTTTGGCCCTTGAAAATTGTGGCCACTATAAACATTCATTGTATGGAAAATAACTGCTAAAAATGATATGAGGATGAGTAAATAATAGCTTTTTTTTTACATGACCGAGTAAGTTTGTTCATGCTTATATCTAACCTTGTTCACACAGGTGTCCAGTATATCCAGGCAGACACAAACAATCGCCCGTTATGTGATGACAGGAGGAGGCATGTACACATGGTGGACATTGACGGCTGCACCTCTCTCCAAACATTCCAGCACTGCACACTACAAAGAAAAAAAGAGAGCACTGTTTAAACCAGAGCCCTCAGAGATGCCGATGGATGCACAGGTACATATAAACTCACTTTGTTGACACTGATCTCCCCAGAATCCGGGTTTGCACAGGCAGGTTCCTGTATGTGGCTGACAGGTGGCACTGTTGAGGCAGGAGCAGGTCTGGTTGCACTGAAGGCCCCATGTTCCCTCTGGACACTGCTGTGTGCAGCGCAGACCTGCGGAAGAAATTGGATGAGTTGCCTAAACTGTCATGTGCTATTAGAGGTCTAATGCCTTATTTTGTTAACCATTTTCACACTTCTTCTTGTCTTAATATTCTGATTAAAACAAGACTTTAATCTGATTTAATGCATCTTCTATAAAAACTGCTATAAAACTTTTTGGGTCGCAGATATTTTTTTATGATTCTCTGACTGGTGTACATACTGTAGAGATTTCAAAATTACTATTATTATACGTGCATGTGCACCGCTAGGGTACCAAATCTATAAATCAAGTCTATCTTAACAGAAATGAGGGGATTAATATAATATAATATAAAATAAAGATCTACATTCCATTATGGGCGATATCAATAGAGAGGAATAATTAAATATGCAAACAGTGGCACTCTACATACTCATACATTTTTTTTGTAGGATGCAATATGTAAACAAATTACAGTTTTGACATTTTATGTAAGCATGCAAACTTGACATACCACATTTGCAAATTTAGACCGGTGCATACTGCACAGAATACTGTATACCATAATGCAATGCACTTGGTTTATCCTTCCATTTCCTGAGTGGTTGATTATCAATTATGATTTTTAACATCACTTGCTTCACTCATTATTTGATCAGCCAGAAGCTGCTACTGCTTTAAGCATTTATCACTGCGTACTGTTTTTGCATATTAATTATTAGGTGGTATATAAGCCATACAAATGGAAATGAAGTCGTACCTGTCCAGCCTGGTAAACACAGACACTGGCCTGTAACACTCTCACATCCTTCATCATGCAGACAATCACATCTGTGTTGACAGTCCGGACCGAATGTCCCGATCTGTTTATTCCAGAATGGAAATATTGATTCAGAACAATCAAGTAACTCTGACTCTGCCCAGTGAGATTATACAGCTCTAACGTAATTACTACTTGAATTTGAATGTTGGCCGTGCAACATGTACTCTAAGCAAAAGAGCTTTATGCATTCTTCATCAGGTTGATCACTTTTGCTGATGGTGGTAGTGTCAAATTACTGCAGATGATTTAGGAGACATATGTGCTGAACAGACAACAACACAGATGTCACATTCAGTTCACAGGAGGAAAAAGTGTGACTGAAGATGAATGGCCTGTATCTATGAACTGGTTATTATAAATCGAACACATGTGCACTGTATGAGAAAGACTTACTGGACAGGGCTCGTCACAGGAAGCTCCTCTCCACCCTGCGGTGCACTTGCAAGAACCATCAGCAGGGTGGCAGGATGCTCCATTTGCACACTGACATGTGAAGTTGCAGCCAGCACCCCATGTGCACTCTGAACATGCAATAGAACAGTCAAGTCCTCTCCACCCTAAACACACCCACACAAAAACACTGTTGGGGTGAGTGACACTGTTCTATAAATAAATAATGTAGGTAGGTTAATATGGAAAGAGCATTAGTAAACAGTATTTTATAGCATTGTCAGCTACAGTTTGTCTGTGCATTACTTGTTTACTGATGCTCTGGATTCATTGACTGAGTATTTCAATCTTGAAATAATTAGTTCATCCTTTCTTTTAATGTGTCCCAGAACTTACCTTCTTTACAGAAACATGTTCCATCGATTGGAGAGCAGGCTATAGAGTTTACACAGGTACAGGGAGACAAGCAGCCCTTCCCGTAGAAGCCATCCTCACAAAGCTTCTCGCAGTGTAGTCCCTACACACACACAGAAATATTAATGTGGAATATTACGTGGTATTGAGGAAGTTATTTGGTTTTTGATTGTGTCTGTCCATTCACCGTGTATCCGGGCGTACAGTGGCACTCGCCCGTCACCGTGTCACACACCCCTCCATTCACACAGAGGCAGGTCTCCAAACAACCACTGCCATAGTAACCATGAGCACAGGTTTCATTACAGTATAGCCCCGCCCACCCAGGCTGACAGGTACACTCCCCCTTCAGAGGATGACAACTGTAACATCCACGACACAATCAATACACACAGTAAGACGTGGGAAAATGACTCAAGCTGATCATTTTTGTTATCAAACGGCATTTGGCCAACAGAATGATCAGTTTGATTGATAGAACTAATTGGTCAACACAAATAGTTTGTCTTTGTTCTCAGTGTTGTTGTTGTTCACTAAAATTATTCAATGAACTGAAAATTTAACTTTAATAAAAAAATGAAACAATTGCTATATAGTAAACATAACAAAATTACAAAAAATACAGTTAAAATAAAAACATTAAATTCCGTGGTAAATCAAAGTTAGTGATCATCAGTAAAGTCCCTTTCACACTGCCATTCCGGCAAATACACGGGTAAAGTGTTCCGGCAATTGTTCCTCGGGTCGCTAAATTTTGCACTTTCACACTGTCAGTGATTACCCGGGATATGTGCGTGCTTTCACACACAACCCGTTAAGATCCCGTAACGACACGTGGCATCAGGGCGTGACGTGTAATGTACGAGTCAAAAACGTTTGGCACGTTATACTTTCACTGAAGCAAGCAAACGATCTCGGCGTCAGCGCGGAAAGTGAGGAACTAACTGATCTCTGCTTCATTACAGTTTGCACATATTTTTTTTGTCGCGAACGTTGATCTTTCTTCAAAACAGCCGGTAAAAGAGTCGTGCGATAACGCGCGTCATCACTTCGACACGGCATTAGATCTGGCTTTTGTTCACACAGCGCTCGTCCTGGGTCGAACCCGGTAATGTTACTAGGTCCCCGGGTTCAATGGCGGAATCAATCCCGGGATGTGGTTGCTTTCACACAGAAGGCGACCCGGCAATGTTCCGGCAATATAACGGGTCCGACGTGCAGTGTGAAAGGGGCTTAAGAGACACTGAAGCACACAGCACACCTGAGAGTGTTTTGTGAGTTGCAGAGGCAGGGGTGTTCGCAGTGCATGCCGTAGGTCCCATCAGGACACATCCTGTGATCGCAGCGTGGACCCTTGAACCCTGGCTCACACAGACACCCACCGTGGATGTTATAGCAACGTGCTCCGTTAGCACAGTCACACACACCCTTACAGTCCACACCGTACATGCCCACTGGACACTCCTCGTTACACCTTCACATGAGACAATCATACAGTATAACCATGATGCTCAAATAATTATCAGAGGCTTTTTTTAAAGATTTTTTTGAGCTACAAATCCATACCTAACAAGTACTTTGAATGGCCAACTAGAAACAAGTAAGTGGTCATTTAGCACATAGTTTTTTAACTGGGTTGTTGTGACCCCAAAACAAGTGTCACATCTTTTCTGACAGGACTGCAGATTGTAGGGAAAAAATAATGCTAAATTCAGATATTAAAATGATGCAGACCTTTCTCCAGTGTAACCTGCATCACACTGACATTGGCCTTTTTCTGGATCACAGTGGCCTCCATTATGACACAAACATTCTTTAGCACAGTTTGGACCAAACCGGCCCGGTGGACACCTCTCAGTGCACACTGCACCCTGAAACGAGAGAGGGGATCAAAATGGACTTTTAACAAAGAATAAAAAAAAAAAAAAAAACACAACTAGTACACAGATTTCTCACCATCCAGCCAGGTGGACACACACACACCCCTCTCCCCTGGCAGATGCCTCCATTCTGACACGGGCAGCGTACAGGACATCGGCTCGGCCTCATGCACGGCTCCTCGCACCTGAGCAACAGAGACATGTTCCACCATATACAGTAGTGAGGTGCACAGTGAAAATCGGATTCAACATTCAATTCAAACCTGGACAAACAATGATAATGTTTTAGGACTATGAAAATGTAACACTGGAAAACATTATTGAGTAAAATGATTAAGGAAGATTTCAGATACACACGTTCTTGGTCACTAAACAAAATAGTAGATTTGTTATAGTAACAGTGTTGTTATTGTTAACCAAAAAACACTTTCAGTAACTGGAATAAACTTGAAAAATATCTAAATGTAAAAAACTACATACATTTACGATGAAGCGCTAAATGGAGATCTGGAAAACTGAATTCAAACTAAACAGAAATCGAACAAATGAAAAACTAATAAAATGGAATAAGTACATAATACTTAAATGAGAATTACATTAAAATACATGTCAAAAATCTGATAAATACTATAATGGCACATAAATAATATTTAAAAAATCTTTAAAATACGAATAAGGTGAGGTATGTAAAAATATACAGAGGCATATGTGACAAAAGTAAATTTATCATTTGAATTCCTTCGATAATATACAGAGAGCAGTAAGAAACCACTCACAGAGTTCCAGTAAATCCATTTCTGCACACACATTCTCCAGTGGTTTTATTGCAGAATCCCCCTGTTCCACACCGGCACTGCTCCAGACAGCCCTGACCGAATGACTTTGCAGGACAGGGGTTCTGACAGGAAGAAAATATGCTTAAAAAAAATTATTTTGAATATACAGTAATCTGTAATATATCTGAACTAAAGCTTTTTTTAATATAATCTCCCAAATCACACAGTAATGTGAAGTTTTGAATGTATACTTCATCTAGACATATTATATTTTATTTGAATAAAAGCATGTCATTTACATGCTACCACATCAATCTCAAATAAGAGGCTGCTGGTGGTTGTGGCTGTACCTGGCAGTGTTCACCAGTGTATCCAGCTGGGCATTGACAGTTTCCTTTAATAACATCACACTGTCCCCCGTTCTGGCACTCACAGCGCTGCCTGCAGCCTGGACCCCAATGCTGGGCATTACATGCTAAACACAAACACAAATTTAGCTAAATCAGAGAAATCAAACAACACACATATAAAGTCTGTTCAGATGCATTTACATGAAGCTTTTCTTTGGATTACACTGGTTTTCATAATGTCTTAAGTTGGCCTGACTGTGTTTGGTCATTTGAGTAAATCAGCGCTAAGGGATTTCTTCAGAGTTTCTCTTGAGCATCCCTGGCATTTAGAGCATAACAAATTGACAGCGTGATTGACCAGAGAATTTGTACGGAGCTCAACAGAAGGGATGAGTTTCAAATGGGAAATTTTACAGATGGGAGTTTGGCCGGACCTCAGAGAGAGCTCAGGCCAGCGCTCACACAGGGATTGGATTTCGGTCATGACACAACCTAAACTGATGACACATACTCTTTAGGGGTTAAGAAAAGGAATCCATCACAGAAACACACACTCGTGCAGAGCATGTCAAGGAACTCAAAAAGATCCTTAATCAGTGAGGTTCTGAGCTCATTTGGCTCCTACGATACTAGTTAACTTCTGCATTCCAATTGTTTCTTTCTGTTTTTATAAGAGAACACATAAAGTATAAAAATTATATGTATAAATTTTTTTTTTTTTTTACTACCATTAAAATGATTGGGGTCATAAAATTTACAATATAAAATATCTGTTTTCTGTTTTAATATATTTTAAAATTGTATTAATTCCTGTGCTGGCAAAGATGAATTTTCAGCAGCCATTACTCCAGTTTTAAGTGTCACATGATCCTTCAGAAATCATTGTAAGCATACAATACACAACAACAATGTACCACAAACTGGAATGTGTTTTCATTTTCGTGTTTCAGAAACATTCTGCCTACAGCTGATAATTTTGTCAAAACAATCCCCCACTGATCTGCTAAAAAGACTAAAATCGCTGTATTATGTATGCCAGGCCAGTAGTTGGCGATATCAGTATGAAAAGAAACACTACGCGACTGCTCACATACTGAACCTATAGAATTAACGGGCAAAACACAAGCGAATGACGACACTGTTTTCTGAAATTTTTGTTTTAGTTTTTATATATTCTGCAGACTGTTTGCAAAAGTTTTATTCCACAATATCTTCTACTTCAGGACAGAGACTTAGTGTCCTGGGGTCTGACGCACTGATTCCAGCACCCCGCGTTCACATGTCAGGCTTTAAGAAACTGGAGCTCACCAGCTGAGCTCACATAGTTCTAAAAGCAAATTCATACCACTTTAAACAGACAAGAGAAAGCCTCAGAACTTGATTGATTTTCAACTCAAGGCTGCTTCCATGAACTACATTACAAGTTCAATTTTCTTTTCCCAAGCACCTCTGACCTAAAGTCCATCAGGATAAATCAGCATCATCTGAAATGACAAACTTGTGATGGAATATTATAAACAGTGAATATGAAGCAGATAATTTTCACTCTCTTTCTCCATGCGAGTCAAATGTTTATATTGTCTGAAGATGAAAGCGAATCAAATATAAGTAGTTTTAGCAAACAGCACGTTTCCAGCAGATATTGAATGTTTTTTTTAAACGTGGGAAAATTCTTCTCTAGTCCCTAAGAGAAAAGCTGTTGTTAGGTTAAAGGTCTAGTCTAAAAAGGCAATTTCCCAGAAGCCCATCCTTAAATAGTTAGCCATGAATCTCTTTTAAATGCAAAAAGCAGAGCATTATGGACATTCAACTCAAAATGCTGTTTTTGCTTTGTGCAGCATGCCCTGTACCTTTTAGTTTATTCTGTTTTGTATAATTACTTTATAATAGTGATCTTATTTGTATAATTTTAAACAGACAAGAGGTTGTATAGCAGTTTGATAGAGCTTGGCCATCGGTCTTTCAGGACAGAGTGGGAGAAATGTGTATTTAAAACCTCAAACCTCTCTAATTTCCCACAAACCTCCCGACACACAGGCCTTCAGGAAGTGTCAAGCCTCCTCCTGCCAATGCGTGCTAATAATGGGGTTTCACAGTCCAACCAAACAAAAAGCAGGACAAATTAGAGAGAAGGGTCTTCTACCTAGAGCTAGAGCCTTGAGTATCCAACACATTTATGTAAACTCCGCTTAGGAGCCTGTAAGGCATTGTACTCTTCTAAAACCACAGTTTTTCAAATCATATTAGTATTTCAGACCAGGATCCTACAGTAAACACTGGACGGTCATGTATTAGACAGTCAATGTATCTCCACAGAGCTGCAGAAGGTCATGAGTTGTTTAGTAATTTAGTTTCATTAAAAGCTTTTTATTTATTTATTTATTTATTTTTGTCTATTTAAAGTTTGAGTATTATAGAGTATTATATGAAAAATGCTGCATTGGCAACTAACTGAAATTAGTTTACATTCAAATACTTAAAGTACAAAAATGTGTATGTGGAGAAATGTGCAAAATCAGAGAAAAATGGAGATGCTTTAGAAACCTTGAGCCAACTCTATTTTTATTTTGATAATCCATGCACATACTAAAAGAAAGAAAAGGAAAAGATTTAAGGAGAGAACAGATTCAGAGAGAGGAGAGGGGGAAAAGAAAACAAGAGGGAAAAGAAAAGGGAGAAAATGGGGCCCAATAAAAACATGCACAGATGATAACACATGAAGCGAGAACACTCACTAGTGAAATGTCTCTTCTTATGAAACTGTGTGCAGTTTCAGGTATTGGATCATTTTCTAAGTTTACTTCATACAATCGACATAACTCTTCCTCTGTCCACCATCTTGGATTCATTTTTAACATAGCTTGTTACAAAGCATTATGCAATTAAAATTTAGCATAAAACACTTATCTTCAAAGAAAGCAAGAAGTTCCCAGTTTTTTAAAACAGCTCATGTCAACTTTTGCACTTATAATGCTTTTAAATGCTGCACTTTTTGGTCGTTTTGGAGAGAAAGTGTGGCGCTTTACTCACAGCTGGAACAGTCTTCTCCACGCCAGCCGTTCTCACATTGGCAGCGATCAGGTGCTACACAGCGGCCATGGACACACTCCTTAGTGCAACGTGCTACACACACACACACACACACATAGAGCAGGAAGGGAAAAATAAAAACACAGGGAGATGAAAAATACAAAAACAAACCATTCAAAACCATTAGAGGTCAAATGTCAATTTAATACTCACGAACACACTTATTTCTGCTCTCATAAAAGCCACGACAGCACTGATACCTCCTACGATAGTCCATTTTCACCACCTGCCTATAAAGTGTTTTATAGGTGATCCTGAAGAGTGAATGAGAGAAAAAAGAAAGAGTTTAATAACCTTCATTTTAAACATGCAAGTTCACCACACAGTAGTCATTATTTCATTATCACGAATCAGTTGACTTCTGATTCAATAGCTATCTTGGAAAAACATCTGCCACCTTTTTTTTTCTTATAGACCAATATAATATTTAGAAATGTATTCTGTAAAATTCTGTACCCTTCCCATCCGCCTTATTTCAGATTCAACTTAAAAAGGCCTTTGGGAACCGCCGTAAGACCGGCAGGGAGAGTGAGTTTCTATGCCAATTTTATAATAAAGAGAGCGTGTGTGAACGCCAGCATCACAATTGGATTCAAAGCAGTTTTAAGACTCTACTGCCAAACCAAACAATCCCTCCAATGACCGAAAACCTCTGCAGCTCAGTAGGATGAAAGAATTCTTGCTGCATTTAGTCTAAGTCAGCTCAGAGGAATTGTGAGCAAATGCTTGAGTGTATGTGTGTTTGTCAGCGTATGTCACCTGTGCCGGGTGCATTTGTTAGCGCTCCAGGGTTCAACGCAGGTCTCTACATGCTTCACTTGGTCGAAGGGTTGAGCATATGATTCCTTCACTGAAGTGGTGAAACTAGAAAAGAACAAAGATTTTGTCATGTTCACCAGTCACTTGTTGAAATGTCCCCGTTTTGCTCAAGGGTATTACAGAGCTGCCCAGTTTTTAGTGCTAAAACAGAGAAGAGAATTCACTTTTTTTTCAAGCAAAGGGTTCCCTCTGAAATTTATAATGGGTTTTTGGAATGACAGTTTTGAATTTATGTGTAAAATAAGGTCTGTGGTTAAGATTACTTGAAAAGGATCTCACATATTTCCCCCCCCTACATACAAAATGTAGAATTGCTTACTTAAAAAAATATTTTAATTTTGAGGTTTAATGATTCACAAATACATTTTAAAAGCTGTAAAAATGTCCATCCATCCACATTCAAACATTGTGTCCTATAGGTTCACAGACATTTTATAATATAATATAATATAATATAATATAATATAATATAATATAATATAATATAATATAATATAATATAATATAATATAATTAAAACTTTATAAAGTATATTTTCTGAAACAGGTCTTGTTATGTTTTGCAATTTTACTACTTGGATAAAATCTTGTTTTAACAACTATATTGAGATCCTTTAGACTGAGTTTTACATTTTTACATTTTGTCAGGATTTTTTGTTTTGCTGTTGTTTGACTTGTAGACATTGACCTACAACAGGAGTTTTGGTTGCCAGTATGCATTGGAGCAGGTCATCTCTATTTGGCACTGGCTTTCTGTGCTCTATAGTATATTGAAGCAGATGAGTCTTACCTTTCCCATAAGCTGCAAACATTTGGATCTCGGGGGTCCAAAGACAATGACAGTTCACATACACAGCTCAGGACAAACAGGACCACACAGATCTCCGCCGTCTTCATCCTGCTGTAAAGAGAAAAACAGTCAACTAACTTATAAAACACTAAAATGTTGCTTCTCAGGACTGTTGATGTGACACTGCAAGACCAATGCAAAACTCTCCTTCCATTTTAAAGCATATTGAAGCCATCTGGTTTTATTTATGAGGATCCTTTAGGCACTCCGTAGGAAAAGGACAGACAAGTCTCTCATGGTGAGGATTTCGGAAACTAACAGTAACTTTATGACCACATGCTTTCACACACACATACTTGTGTGTATCTTTTTATGAGAGACTTGTTAAATAAACTAGTTCATAAGAGTCATTTGTGCACAAATCAGACATCATGGCACCGTTTTTATTTCTTTGCTGCTTGCAGGAAAACTAATTTTGGCACCAATGTCAACTAGATTCTAAATTTCACTTGCAAATGTTTTGTTTTTTGCAATGTTGTCCATCTGAGCCTGGAGTTACTTCCATGTAAGATCCAAGTGAGTCTGATCGCTCTTGCTTAACTGTTGCAGGGCTGCAGGGCTTTAAAAGGTGCATGAGCTGATATTAATGAGCCGAACAGATGCGGTGCCTGCACTCGACTGCTTTCATGTGGACAAATTATGTGGAGGACACATTGCACGACACAAACAAGAAGGGGAGAGAGGGTGCAGGATTTTTTTTAATCAACATTTTGTTTGCATCTAATACCAAGGATTAGTCCCACATTGAAAATGAGTACCATACTGCAGGTTATTATTACGGGTAACGGGACCCAGTGTGAGTGCTCTGATCACCCAAACCAAAGACATTCTGTCATTTAAAAGGCCCCACAATGCTGCTCCTGGGTGACGATAAGAGCAGAATGGAAAATGAATGAAAACACATGTAGTCGTCTCTTTCTGGCTGGGTCAGTAGTGTGCAGTCCTCATGCTCGGGAAGAGTCCAAAATCAATTCACAGGATTATCATTCACACAAGATTTAAGCTTGTCGTGCAGTTGGATACTGTGACTGAACTTCCATGGTTTTAACTGTTTTATTTGATATAACAATAATTTAAAATCTAGGCAACTGGGAAAACTGTGTGTGCATTGATATCTTATTATTGTACAACAAAGCATGAGACGTGAAACCGGAAAATTTGCTCTTATGAACTGGTTTTATTTAATGAGCCAGTGAAAAAGATTCACAAAACGGCCTCAAAATTGCCTGTGAATTAGTGGTTTGAATCAGATTCAGTAAGTGAATCGTTCAGAGCCATCACAGATTTCACAACTGAATTTTGCTAACATTTGTCTGTTACATCCAATTTGACATGAACGGTAATTGTTTCTGGGTCTATACCTTAGGTTTGAGACTTCTTAAATAGACACAAAAAATAGACTCATCAGTCTACGTATTCATGGTTGAATTTAGGAACAGCATGGCTAGTGCTCTTACTATTTCTTCCTTTCTGTATTTTTCAACTAAAAAAGTAATATGTCTCTTGAATGTTTCATTGTAGGAGCTAATGGCTCTTTCGTGTGGAGCTTTGCTTTGGCCATAGTGCTGCATCTCCTGCTGTTTTTGAACATCCTTCAGTGTGCACTGTGGTTATAAGAAACTGTGTCAAGTTAAAAATAGTCCAAATTTGAGAAAAGCCTCTCAGGATATCTTAATTCTGATCTTTTTAGCATCTCTATTTAGTGATTAAATGTTTCCGATTGAGGTCAGGTGGGCATGAAACTAGTTTAACGGTACCTTATTGCAAACCTTCGGAAGGACACAAAAAAAAAAGTTTACAAAAATGAACATGCAGTCACAGTTTCTTGTAAGTCTATTTCAGCTTTGATTAGAATGAATTACATTTGGATTACATACTCTTATACACAGAGGTACATGGCATTGATTAGATTCCTTATTTCCTTTCCCATCCCTCTCCACTACTGCTTGAGGCTTCATGCTACTTTAAGGAGAAAATATTAGTCATTATTTGGAACAGAGGAGCACTAAGAAAATAAGGAGAAAAGAAAAAAGAGCCATCAAAAAAGCGAGGCTCAATAAAAGAGAGAGGGAAACAAAAAAGGAGATGGGGGGTGGGGAGAGAAAGGTTGCATAATAGCTCTGGACCCTATGGACCCACATGCATAAATAGTCTCTAATATAACATCTCGTAATAATCATTCCAGTTCTCCTCCAATTCCACAGACCGCTGACAAATGTAGCAAAGAGCAGATATTTTGGCAGGATCCAACTAACACGCGGTCATTCAAGCAAAGAAGCACATGTACTGAGACTGCCAAACCTGCTATTAAGTATACTGGGGAAATGCTGGAAAATGAGAAAAATAAGCTCTTAAACAGACAACGTGTCTTTCTAAATCCACTGTTATAGAAATCCACTTCAACAAAGAATCAGAAAAGAACTTCTACGCCCCTCCAGAAAGCATCCAAAACTGACATCAGAACTGGGAAGATGCAGGACTGAACACAAATTCATGCCATTTGGAAAATGAGCGAAATACAGCTGGAAAGCCAGTGCATTTGGCCCTTCCAACAAAGAAAAAAAAAAGATAGTGGCAACACAACAGTAACCAGATCTTTGGGAACACGGCCAGCTGAAGCTTATCTGTGAGTGAGGTCATACCACGTGCCTGCTCTTCAAAGTGTGTGTTCATACACACAATTTATTGTTGCAGTTTATTTGAGATTGCAATTTTTACATTTAATTAGATTTAATTAATTGGAATAGTTCGTTGTACACAAGCAGAACAGTTTATTGCTCTCCGAAGTACTTGATAAGTACTCTAACACTTAAAAAATTGCAAATCGGAAATTGCTAGTAAATTTCACAAACAGTTACAAAGAAACTGCAAGTAACATGTTGAAATAGTATTTTCTTATAAAACATACTCCGATAATCTTTATTTACAAAAAAACTAAATAAAATAAATAATGACCAGGTCTATAATGACCAGTAAACTTATACTTTAAAACTTATCACCAAGTAATATAATAGTCAAACCAATATATATATATATTTTTATTTGGTAATGCATAACAAGTAAGATATTACACAAACAGCCTGTCATTATCAAAAAATAAACGCTGGCAACTGGATAAAAAGTGACAGTGACAAACACGGCATTTTCCATAAATTTTAACAGTTTTCAACATTTTGTGCCAAACACACACACATACACAAAACACTTCCATTGAAAACGATTGAAAAATGCATTAATAATAATAATAAATTATTGATTGCTGTTCAAGCTAGTACACATTAATTCAAAGCCAGAAGGAGAAAGAGTTCATGACCGCAGTAACCACTCAAACCAAAGTCAAACTCCGTTCCAATCACATTCATCCTCAGTGAAAACAAGCTCATAAAAACATCTCAGCAGTCTGAGAGTGAGTGAAGGGTTGCTGCAGTCTATTATAACAATGGTACTGCCGCTGACCCACTCCTGTTCTGGCAGTATGGATGTATGTTATTTGCCACACTGATGTTTATCTTGCCAGAAAGAGACAGAAAGATGAGGAAAAGGAATAATGCAGATCTGACTGTCATCTGACCAAAACCCCAGTCCTGGCTCAGACAACCTTAACTCCAGTTAAACCAGTAACTCTAAGTTACAGTAAACTGGCATAAAAGCCCCATAATATAAAACATCTGGGGCTGAATTTCAAAGCACACTCTCAGCCTCCGCACCACACAGTGTTTAGTTGGCTGTGGTGTGTGTCTGTGTGTCTTTAAGTGTGGGTGTGGGGGGTAGTGGACCCCTCATCAATAAACCAGGGGTTAGTGAGTCAGTGCAATATTGTACCCCATTCTTTTTTCCATATTTACTGCTACACTAATTTCAAAGGCTGTGGTGATGTCTATTTCTATGGTAAACTCTTGGGTTGGGCAAACCCCGACTCACTATGAGTATTTTGTGCTGCAGATACATACTGTAAAATCAAATGTTTATGTCTCTTCTAGAGAAATAAATCTCAGGCCAAATGCTTCATGATTTGAGCTGGCTGTTTTATGCAGTTTGCTGCAATTTTTTTATGTAGATTACCTACCTCATAAAAAAAAAACATTACAGCCACACAGGAAGAACAGAGTTTGGTGGGATTGTGGGAAGGCGTCATAGGGACAGAGTCTAAACTGCCAGAATATTCACTTACGGACCATGCAAGCCATAATTACACTGGAAAATACTGGCATCGCATTGCAGTTGAAATGTGACTTTGCAAAGACAACTCATTTAGATTTTTAGGTTAAAAATATTGTTGTCATTTTAAAATGAAACGTTTTTTAAATTAATTTAGTAACTAATTATAGATATAATTTTATAATTTTTAAATGTGACTATAAAAAATAATTATCATTATTTTATATACAAACTCATTATATATAATTTTATTATTATTATATATTATTACAATTAATTCTATTTATATTTCAAATATCTTAATTGATTATCATAACCTTTAGACCAATTGATGATTTAATCTGAACTCATAGTTTATTGTTATTAAGACATCCCTTGCATTGAAAATCGGTCTGTATATAATTCATAGCATTATATCGTGTAATTCAGATTTATTTATTTGCCTGGGATACTGTTATTGGATTTATCTGTCATTATTCAATTATTCACCTAATTGTCAAAATACATACATTTTAATGGAATATTTGATTTAGTACTTTACATTAATGATGTTCTTTAAAAATAATAATAATGATAATTAAAAATACACACTGTTCATTTTCTCCTAATCTTTCTTTATAGTGAGAGAAGCATCTTCACCTATGATGAATAGTAGTAGCTGGAATGTTGAACTCTGACCTTTGAGTCATTAAACATTGTTCAGTTTTCACAGCCAATAATTTCTCCCCAAAGTTTGTCTTTCTGCCTCAAGCTCTCTGTTTTTGAATTGCTGTTAGGATATGCCACAAACACAGCACAGTTAGTTCCCTATCTGCAAACAGCACAGTTTTTACTTTTAACAGAAAACACAGAGCTTCGAGGGGAATGGCTGGTCACAGCACAGATGGATTTGTAATACTGTTCTTCGCAGTATGAGGAACAGAGGACTCAAACCCAAACACTCTCAGCAGATGAAGTGACATGTTGGTTGCTGTCTGCCAACCCTAAGCTTAAACTCCCCTTTACCAGCTTTCACATGCTGTCGCCCAAGTAATTGTGATGGAAACCATATAAAGAACTGCTTGAGAAAGAAAAGCTGAATGACTAAACATGCTTCCTAAAATAACCATCAAGTGCTTTTGTATTTTTGTATTACATTTAAAGACCTTTCTGTTTCTAATGCTTTTATTATATTTAAGTGTGTGTGTGTTTGTGTGTGTGTCTCAAGTATACATATACGTGGGTTTTCGATCAGCTGTTTAGAATCAGAACTTGCGATGCTAGGCTCGTGAGTGAATCACTCTTTTGATTGGTCAAATGAGTCAGTTTGATTCATTCAGACATTTCACTCATGCACTGAAACATCTGCAGCAGTTTCTCACATCAAAAGAGTAACAGGCCATTTTATAAGACATAAAACAAAAGAACAATCAATGAGATATTTCAATCAATGAGTCAATTTAATCATTTACATCCAAAACAGTATCAAAAAAGAGTGTCAAAATATGGTGACAATTTTTAGATGGGGATTTGTAAGATAGTACTGATGAAAGGCTAGAAGATGGTCCTTGACAAAAAAAAAGTTATTTAAGTTATTTACAGCATTAAGATATTTACGGCATTGTTTCTTTAAAATGTTCTGAAATCGTGTTTTTTAGGAAAGCTCCTGTCCTACAGTATTTGCATAGAAAAGCACAAATATCTTCCTTTTGTGCTTCAAAGAAGAAATTCAAACAGGTTTATAAAGACACGGGGGGGGAGGGGGGTTGATAAAAAATTCAACATTAGTTCAACTAACAGTTAAAAAGTTTCCGATCTAGCAGTAGGATCCTGTTAGAGTGACAGTGTCTGGCCTCACTGGGTTTGGCTAGTGAACAGAAGCTTATGTCATGCTCTGCTCTGCAGCCAGTCTGCAGCTCCTCTAAAAAGAGAAAAACAGGATACGTGGGGGCCCTTCCTCCTTTACCGCTCTCTCTTAACACCCGCCATCTCTCTGGGGTCAGACACCCCTCTTCCACACACCGCAGAGACCGACCTGACTGCTCCGCATACATCAAAGAGACTAAATCCAGATATCCATCAGCAACCACACACCTGCGTCCACGTCATGTATCTCAGAGGCAAACTTGGTGGGTTTGTGTTTTTTGGGGATTTTTAGTCATACTCTAAACTAAACTACAGTCGCACAAACGCTATGATAAGGTTGCTTTTATCACAACAGTTGTGATGTGGTCATGCTTATGTATGTTTTGAAGAGTCAGAAAAGACAACAGTCGCCTAAAAACAGAAAAAGTTTCTCATCGGGGTGTGTTTTGCGAATAAAGGTGTTTTAAAGCAACGTGGTAAGTGCAACCAAATATGGACAGATGAGGCTTTATTTTTGGCTTTGTCTGTTGTGATATTTCAGCAGGAGTGTTTTAAGTGGTGTTAAGTTTTCTGCCATTTAAAGGCATGGAGCCGAGAGCTCCTGAGGCCTTGTGGGGGACCTCACAGTTTGACAGCTGGTTCCTGCTAAACATTGTAGACCATATAACCACAGATTGCACGACTGTGGCTTCACTGGGCCTAAGACACGTGGTGGCCAAAAAAACAAACAAACACATTTCTATACAGACACAGGTTTATACATATATGTATATGCTCAACCATGCAAAATCAAATTGTATTCACATAAAAAAACACACACACTTAACGTTCACAAACCCTCAGAGGCAGGGAAGTTAAAGAGATGGGCACTTTTTGGAGGTTTGAGCTTTTTAAAAAGACATGACCGAGCACCACCATAATTACATGGGCCACAATTTCTACGGTCCAGGACTTGTAGAGGCAAAAACCAAAGCAGAAAAAACAAGCTTTGCATTAAACTCAGTGTCTTTTTATTTCAAATTCAATTTTAATGTACATTTTATGTATGCTAGTGGATCTGTCGTAGAGTCAGTTGGTTGTTCTTGGAGATAGCGGGTTAACTCCGTGTCAGCGCGCGCTCTGATCGGTAAAGGGGCAGAGATTTCAGACCTCCGTTTATTAAGGAGATGTGTCACAAAACTCATCATCCGCGCCACAGTTTTTTGAGCAAATTTCAAAGCCGCACCCGTCTGTTCTAGAAAGGATGCAGCAAAGATATTTAATGCTAATGTATGAGGCATAGGCCTACGCTGAGTTTCATTTACAATGAGATGCGCTCCAGTTCACAGTGCAGTGCAAGTGAACACGGCGCGCTAGTGCTTCCATGTCACGGTTATCATTGTCTGCTATATTTGCTTTTTATTTATTAAAATACATGCAATTGGTTGATGAAACATTTATTAAAATTAAGATAAAATTTGTACAAAACGAAATTCGTTTTTAAGAAAGGTTTTCTACAAAGCAAAATTTAATGAAGTGGTAAATATGTCTGACGATTTACAAAACTTCATTAAGTGGTAAAAACCATGTTTCCCGATATATTGCGGATCTTATGATCCTATCTAAAAAATGAAAATAATTTTTGATAAAAAATGTTTGTAAAAAATATTTTAATGACACGGTTTTGCCGGTTATAGAGTTCTAATGACGGTGTTCAACTATAACCGCCGGTCTCACGGTTATATACTAACCGTCACACCCCTAACCGCAGCATGACTATTTACATCCTCATATAACCGGAAATGTTTCCTAGCTTACCTCTTCCTCCTACTCCCTTCTTCCTCTACTCCTCCTCTTCCTCTCTGCTTCACAAATGTCAAGACAAACGCACTCAAGTATATCTGCACACTGAGTGAGACATTTAACCCGTTCCTGCTGCAGAATCAATGTATGAACTGAACTCATCATTACTCGACATTATTTTCAATAGATGGTCTTGGGAGGAAATATTTAAACAAAAGAGTAGGTTTTCACAGTACAGTACACAGTATTCATTATCTTTAATTATATTTTATCCCAGTCTAGCTTTCTAATAAACCTGTCATTCACTATGAATATTGTTGGTTCTGTGACAATTTTTGTATTTTCATCTACACTGTAAAAGGTGGTGACTTGCAATTGTCTACCTGATTTAACCCTTAACAGTTAGGTTTGCTGGTATAAATTAATTTATATACTTTGGTTCAGTGATGTACAATAATATTTTTGACTACATTAAACCAGTTCATTTACATGTCAGCATTTTTATTTTACCTTTTTTCAAATGTATTTTGAGACACTTTGGATAAAAGTGTCTGCTAAATGGATACATGTAAACATTATCTTTTCATATATAAACCCTCACCTCAAATTGATGCAACATTAAGTGCAACATACTAAAAAGGGTTTACTTATTATTTCTTTATCAACTGTCCTTAATAAAAAAAACATGTATTCAAATAAGTTATACATTTTAGCATTGAGATATGTAAGCAATTTTAAATCTAAACAAATTCAGTGCATGAGAAACTCATATAATTAGGACAGTCTGAGATTTTAAGTTCTGTAAACTGCTTTTGTTTAATATAGGCTTTGAGAGAAATTACAAAGATGTTTTTCACTTTTTGTTTCTTCCCAAAGGGACAGATGAGGTTTACCCTCTAAATTTCAATGACATGTCCAAACATGACATAATGACCGTTCCTTCAACATGATTTATCTTTCTTGTTTTCCAGTTCACAAAGCATAAACAAGCATAGACACTGTTCTTCCATTACATGGTTAAAAGAAAAACTGGATACTCTTAAAATCTAGGCTCTTATAATCTTTTGCTTATTGAACTTGGGACAGTGACCCATGTTAGATAATTGCTCTCTCAGATTTCTGTGGCAATGATTGTTGCCGGAGACTGATAGGAAGAAGACTGAGTTTAATTTTAGCTCCAGCTGTGCTGGAATGTCAATCACAATTTCATGAATAATTGGCCAGTAGCTTAGACTACAGGACAAATATGTGCTGCGTTTCCTCTGTCATTTCAGCAAAGTACAGTATACACTATGTCATCCATATAGAGGAAATGCTGAACAAATGTATATGTGTGTAAAGAAACAGCCAGGTCAATCGTCACAAGCCCACATAAGCGCACTTGACCTCCACGTGCACATATGCATGCCTACATATGTACACAGCTCTCTTAAAATGGGGGTATCTAGTTTGAAGCCCCCCTCCCCTGCTGGCTAAATGGGTTGCAGATTTCCATGAGTGCAGAGCTGGCTTGTGTATGTGCGTGTGAGGCCCTCAGGAGTCTGGGCATACAGTCACAACACATGCGAGAGAGAGAAAAAGGAGGAGAAAAAGAGTGCCGCAGTCCGAATAGGACCCAAAGGAGCATCACTCCATGCAGTCTGGAGGAGACCCAGAATCACAGCTGTGGAGTCAGCTGAGCAACACCTCAGTGAGGGACATTTGCCTAAAAGAGCTTCTGTCAGCATCATCAATGTAACAACAACTGTGGAATTGTTCAGTGTAATAATAGTGAGGCACCAAAATAAATATAAATAAGTTCAAATCTAGAATTTTAAAGTGGTATCAAACATCAAAATGTGAAATTTACAACAGACAACATTAATTTAAGTGATTAGTACTTGAGACAGGGTTCCCCAAAACATCTGACCAATGAAATTCCATCCCATTTTCCCACTTTGCTAGTATTATACAGTACAGTTACTGAATATTAAGAAATTTGCCTTTTTTCCAAACTTATCCAGATCTGCAAATGACTAAATAAGCTATGCTAACAGCTGCTCAGTTTAGTCCTCACCATCTCCATGAGAGATGCATCATGTATCGCCAGTATCACTAAAGTCTTCTCACTGTGTTTTGAAGATCTCAGTTTTGATTTAGCTTTGGATTAATGAATGAACTGCCACAAGACTGAAGTGAGATAACAGACCCCCGCCTCCTGTCTAGATCAACATTCTGTCGCCTGGCAAATTTATTTGTGAACACTAATATGGATGGACTCTAGCTTGATCTTCGCAGTTAGGGAACTTTTCATATGTGTGCTTTTTCTCCCTTGTCTATGTTGTTTTATTGTACAGTCTGGCCAGTACTGGATGTCTTGAGTATAGTAAAGCTGTCCCACACAGGAATTTACCTTAAGAGGCCCATTTATTTATGAGACAGAATAGCAAACATTTGGATCAGAATGAGGTGGCCGCTATGCCTGTGCAGACAGATGGACTTAATGCAGCATGTTGTACTGGTGATAAAGCCAATGCTGTGATAAATTAAGTCATGTCTATATTTTTACATTTATATTTAATTAAAAAAATTAGCATTTTATTTTTAATTAATTTTGTAGGGATTTGGATCAGGCATGTGACATACAACACAGAGTCTCCCCTATGTGCAAAGAGGAGTGCAGCACTCAGAGAAAGCATTAGGACTGAATCCAGGTGCGTGATGAAACCAAAGCCTTCTTATTTTTCCAACAAAATATCTTTGCAAAGCAACGCTACAATATTATTCTGTTTGCCAGTTTAAGATCTGCTGTTTCTCTCTGTGTGTGGGGATAATGTTGAGGGAATTGAGGGATTTGGGACCACGCAAAATCACTGTATCGCCCATTTGCTATCATTCATCTCCCTAGAGGAAGTCCATTCGCTGCCAGTACATTCCTCCAAAAGCTTTCTGATTTACTAAACTGGCCATCGCTGCAGAGCCCTTCTGGAGAGGGAAGAGGAAGCCTGCTCCTTATTAAAACCATCTTTTTATCGCCTTTATACAGCTGAGAAAAATAACCACATGTTCCTGAATCGGAGTATTTGAAAGTAAAGAGGTTTTCACCAGAGGAAAAGAAACACATCACTCTCTGTCTGCCCTGAAGGTGACTCCATGGAAATGCTTCTAGATTCTCTTCCTCCTCTCACTCTCATCTCAACGAAGACAGTATCTGATCCCCAATCCAGAGGTTTCTTAAATGTTAAAGAGTCTTTCTAATATGCTGATTTGTAGCTCAAAAACATTTCTTGTTACTTGTTGTGCTGTTTAATATTTCAGTGGAAACAACGATGCATATTTTAAAAGATTATAATGAATAGAAAGTTCAAAAGAATAGTATTAATTTGAAAACTGAATGTGCCCTTGCTAAATAATAGTATCAATATGACATACTGACAACAAACTTTACTTCATACTTTTTTTCCGTATTTTTTGATGACTGAATGCTTAAACGCTTTAATGCTTCCTTGTTATCGTAATCGTACTGACCACAACCTTTGAATGGTAAAGTGTGTTACATATATTTACATATCTTAACTAATTGGCTGCTTTTAAATGCATCTGAAGGCTATGAACCTAATATGTGTATGTCGTATATCTTCCACAACATGTCAGAAATAACAGGATGAAAGCGAGGAGTGACAGAGAAAGAGGGCAGGTATTGCCAGATGTTGGACTCAGGATGTCCTGGGCACAAGAGAAGACGGAAAGAGTAACAGAGAAAAACACAGGGGCAATTTCCTGTGCTGCCAATAAAATGTAAATACACATATTTTTCAGTTTGCATCGGATGTGCTTAATGATTCATTACTTAATGTATTGTTTACATTGTCTGTAAGATAATTGATATCTGACTCCACAGGCTTCTACTGTCCTCTCTTCTCATTCCGAAGAACACCAGGGAGTTTACCAGAAACAAACAAAAGGAAACATCTTGAGAGAAAATACAGGTCTGCCATCCAGTGACCATTTCCCTTCGGTAGACACCACATGCTCACTCACAATACACACAGTTAAATATCTCTATTACTGTGTCATAAAAGACAATGTGTACTCACCTCGTATTTTACCACAAAGGATTTTCCGATTGGATTTCATGGGACAAACTTCAGCACAGTGCCAATATGCCTTTTCCCAGAATACTAAAGCAAAGGGAAAAGTTGAGGAGGGTTATTATTTTCCCCCTGTCGTCTACCTGATTTAAAACACTGCTCTGAGATGGCAGGAGGACAGCTGCAGGTCTGAGCTCAAATGTCAATCCCAAATATGAAGGACTGGATTTTAACATAACAATGACTTTATTTTGACAGAAGGGATTGACAGATATAACTATTGCAGATCATAGCCCTTTTCTGTATCGCAACAGTCACAAAATGAGCCTTACTGCAAGCTGCTGTGATCGTTTTTCAAGAGTTGTCCACTTAAAAACTTGCATGAGATTTACAAACAGGTTTCTATATATCACCCTTGATGGGTTGTTTGCCTTATCTTCCATGCAAACCGAGCCTGCAAAACAACATCAAAGTCACTTTCCCCTCTCCTAATGACTAACAGCTCTGCCGCTGTGCTTCAAACTTCTCCAAGACTGACCGGTTTTCAGATCGGAGCAAAGATCAGAGATTTTTCCTCGACTCTACAACTCTGTAGTGGTTCTGCAGTGAAAATAAACAGGGATGTGCAAACAAAAATGAACAACGGACAAATAAAGAAATGGGAAGAGCTTTAAGCAGAAGCCCACAGATCCTTCTTATGCCTCTGTCTGCAAAAAGCATGAGTTAGAGGGGCTTATGTAAGCATGTGGTGGAAATATAACCCACCGTCTTCATCCGTTAACACAACACCCCCATCTCATCACCACTGACCTCCATATGTTCTTTACTTTGTGCTATTTTATTTCACCCTGAACTTATATAAAGTCACTTTTTGATATGTAGAATGTTAAAACTAATGATTTAAACAAACAAAAAGATATTAACTTATTTAAATATTTAAAAAAAAAAAAAAATTCATGTGTACCTATCAGATTCCATTACAGAAAACAGTAGCAGTTTATTAGCTGCTAATGTACAATTAATTTCATGACATAAATTATCTCACAACACAAGCAGCTGTGAACTACTGAACCAAGACCCCCTGGTGAAATGCAAAGAATTTCAGTTGTAGGGTCTGTGCCAACCCAGTGCTCACGACCCAACAAAGAAATCATATCCACAGCAGATGTTTTTTACGAGGAACTCAGTAAGCTGCCGTCAAGGTGAAACGTTTCTCCTGTGGAAATCAATTAGAGTCCCAGCTCTCCAGATGTGAAACCACTGGCAGGTACTAGTGATTCTTTCTGAGCTTCTATTCATAAGTCTGACCTGCTTTAGGGGATATTGTGTCTGGGACAAAAAGATGGTAAAACTAGTAGTGGAATCATCTAGTGTAATAAGTCTAGAATCATCTAGAACCAAGGTCAAAGTCTGCATCTCCTGGTTATAATGTGCTTTTGGCCAGTTGCGTTTTTTTGCGGTTTTAGTGATTATTCTCCAAAATGTTGTGGGGAAGAAAACACTCATATAGAATGCAAGGCTAAAAATCAACTACAAAAGAACAAAAATATTGCCAGAGCCTTTGATATGACTCACAAAAAGATCAAATGTGTTCAGGGCACTGTGTCATCCCACCATTGTCCTTCACATAACACAGCCATGACACAGAGATTTGAATTATGAAAGACATTAAATAGAAATGAAATGTAATTTTTTAAACAATATACTTTATGCTGTTTTGTTATGCAAATTATTTAACACATTTTGGGGCAAAAACAAAACAAAAGATAGATAAAGCAGTACCTGCTCCAGATCACAAACACATCTGTGTCTAATTTGGTCTTAAAATAATAATAACAATACAATAAGGTTGTGTAAGCTAATGAAATCTACCAATGTATGTCTACTATGTTTTGAAGTGCATTTCCAGTATACTATTAATTATACAATCTTGGTTTGCATGAATGATATAGTTAGTTTGAAAATGTTATTACATTTGAGAGTGAACACTAAGAGAAAGCAATCACATAGCCTAATTTCATCAAAACCAGACTTCAAGAAGTAGGTCAGGGCAGAAGATGGAAACTTAAATAAAGAAATCTTCTGGACAAAGATGCAAGAAAAAAGTAGGCTATACAAAATTGAATGCATTCGGGAAATCAGTCATGTCCTTTTCGGTATGAAAGGTCTTACATTGCATTAGCGTAAACTTTCTTACCTTACTGGAGAAGTGGCATCGAACTTTATTGAGCAACGTTGTGGAGTGTTCTGCCCAGAGGACAATTAAGATACTCATACAGACGTATGTCCTTTTGTAAACTTCATAAACTTGTAAATAAATATTGAAGCTATGTCTTGCTCACAAAGTGGTCGCTAAACCACTGTGCGCGTAATCACTCGTATCTCTATCCTATGGGCTGGAGAGCGCGCGACAGTGACAGAACCTCAAGACAACCGAGTCGCGAGTGCGCGAGGAGTGAGTGGGCACGCGCTTACACCTCCCACAGTTTAGTTCTAACTAGTTTTGTGTCTGTTTGACAGTTTGGCATAAAACAATACAATTAAACAATACAATCTTAACATATTTTATGCTTATTGACATTTACATACACTACACATTATAGCTTACACTAGAATGTAAGCAGCCTAATGTTCTGTTAAGATTTCTACTGTTGTATGCTTGGGATTCCACACTGTAAACCCTAATAAGTTGAGACTACTCAAATGATTTGAGGAAAGTGGTTGCGTAAGTAAAATTGAGTAATGGCAAAATTGATAACTCAATTCAATTGAGTTGACCTAATGTTGGTCTCTTCATTGAATTAACCTAAATGTTCAAGTACAGATAACTTAAAAAGGCAAATAGACTTAACTTAAATTTTTGAGTTTTATATGGTTTACTTGTTTTAATGATTTAATACAAATATTGTTTTTCCATTAACAGCTTTATTTGGTTTATACACTTACATTAATTTAAGAAACATTACTAATATCAAGCTCATATTTTTAAGTCACATTTAGACACTTGAACAGCACTTAAGCTCACATTTTTAGAAAACAGTAGCTCATATTTTTAACAGCAAGCTGCATTTTTAAGTCACATTAAAATATTGAGCTCATGTTTAACAGTAAGCTTACATTTTTACAGAACATTACACTCACATTAAAAAAAAAAAAAAACATTAAGCTCATATTTTTAAGTCTCATTTTCAAAAGACCATGTTTAATGTAAATGTGTTGCAATTAAAAGTGCGCCAAGCAATTTCTCGATTTTAGCCAAACAGCTGGTTTGCCAACGATTGTGTTTTAGGCTGCAGGTCTTTCTGCCCCAAGGAAAGTAGAATCCGCTGAATGAAGTCAAACATGTATCCCAGTGACTTTGGGTAACTCAGGTGCAATGCATATAGAAGTCCGAACAGAAGGCACATTGCTTCTTCAGGAAGGTCATGTAGATTGTCCATCACTAATTTTCCCTCGATTACGATTCCAATCGAAGAGGGAGACCCATCTTCAACTATCAAAATCCCCACTGGCACATAAAGAATTGAGCGGTGATCATCGGACATCTAGTGAAAAAACATTAACAAATTAAAATTAATTCACATACATGCAAGCTCATTTACATTTCAAAAAGGTGCAACTTAAAGGGTTAGTTCACCAAAAAACTTTAAATTCTGTTAGTAATTACTCACCCTCACATTGTTTCAACGCAGTAATACATCATCGGAACACAAATTAAAATATTTTTGATGATCCGAGTTGTCTCACTCCTCCATAGGCTTCTCTGTAATTTAAACTTGCCAGCCCAGAAAGTTTGTAAAGACATGTTAAAATAGTACAAGTGACCACAGTGGCTGAACCAGAAATTTATCAAGCGTAGCGTTACGATATGTAACAGCGCAGCGCCTCTGGGTTGTACATCAGAACGGAGGCTCACGCTGGTCATGTGTGTGATGTTGGCCAATAGTGAGCCTACGTTCTGACGTACAACCCAGAAGTGCTGCACTGTTAGACTACTTGAACTCACTCAGAGAAACAAAGAGGACAATATATAGTTGAATAGACGTTATTTTGTTTGGTTTTATGCGCACAAAAAGTATTCTCATCGCTTGATAAACTTCAGGTTGAGGCACTGTAGTCACTTTGACTATTTTAACAATGTTTTTAACTTTCTGGGCCGGCAAGTTACAATTACAATAGAAACCTATGGAGGAGTGAGACAGCTCTCAGATTTCATCAAAAATATCTTAATTTGTGCTCCGAAGATGAACGAAAGTATTACAGGTTTGGAACAACATGAGGGTGAGTAATTACTGACAGAATTTTCATTTTTTATTACACATTCACACGTCTCACATACACTGCATCAATATCAACCTAAAAGGGTTAGTTCACCCAAAATGTTAAATTCTGTCATTAATTACTGAACCTTGTATCGTTGCACATCTGAAAGACCTATGTTCATCTTCGGAACATATTAAAATATTTTTAATGAAACCCATGAGGTTTCAGTCCCTCCATACTAGAGATCCAATTCAATTACCACTTTCAAGGTCCAAAAAGGTATGAAAGACATCACTAAAGTAATCCATGTGACTCCAGTGGTTTAACCTCAATTTCATGAAGCTACACAAGTAATCTGTTTGTGCAAAAAAAAAAAAATAAATAAAAAAAAAAAAGTACAACTTATAAAAAAATATAATCTCCAATGCACGGTCACGCAATTACGTCTGCTCTCACATGAATACAAAACTCACACGTTGTGGTGCTATATGAGATACTGTCTTGAACGGGCGTTGCAGATAAACAATTACACTGGTAAATTATGTTTTTTTTGCACAAACATAGCACTCGTTTTGCTTCATAAAATTGAGGTTAAACCACTGGAGTACAGTAGTACAGAGTACTGCAACAAAGTCTTTCCTATCATCCTTGAAAGTGTAGTTGTGTTGGATGTCAATGGAGGGACAGAAAGTTACAGAATATCATTAAAAAAAATCTATTGTGTCTTAAAGATGGAATGACACAAGGGTGAGTCAATGAATTACAGAATTTTCATTTTTGAGTGAATTAACCCTTTAGATTGATACAGTGTGTGTGAATGACCGAGATTGTGAATGTGTTAGAGTGTGTATAGAGGGTGTCTTTTGGACATTTTCTCCTTGGAACACTTACCAAACACATCTTAAAGAAAGCAGGAGTCATCTCCAAACCAAAGGGGTAGTCCTTGAAGCACCAAAGTTCAGTTTCAGTTGGCTCTGATAGCTTGTGTGAAAAAAATAAAATTGTATTAAATCAAACCACTTGATAATAATACATTATTATAGCCTTTAAACATTTAATCAGAGATCAACTATGAAGTCTATATTGCAGTTTATAAAGAATCAATCTACTATCTTCTAAGATATATCTAGGATAAATTATTGGGACTTCTAACTAACCTTTGTTGCTTCAGAAGGTTCATCAAAAGCTGACCAGCAACTCCCGTTCTGGCTCTGAAAATGTCCAAGAGCCATGTACTATGTTGGTCAAGGGTCTCGTAAAATTCCCTTTTCAAGATCTTACCAGCAATCCTATTAAACTCCACGTAGACCTGAAAAAATTAAGAAGGGGAAAGTAACAACATGCATGCATGGTGTCCTTGATTATTTTTTAAGATAACAAGTTAATTCCAGTCAAAGGTACAAAAATGTATTAATTAAAAAAAGGTTAATTTATTTATTTATTTACATTTAAAAGGATTTTTCATTCATGAATAAAAATTTGCTGTCAATTTACTCACTCTAGCCATCCAAGATGTGGGCGACTTTATTTAGCAGAACATTAAGGGAGATTTTTTGCTGAAACTGTTGTCTTTGGCTATTCATATAATGAAAGTCAACTGTAACCATCCCTTTGATTGTCAAAAAACGTGTACAAGCAAAACAAAATCAATAATTGTGATTCCTGATGATATATTTGTGTCTTATGAAATGAAACGATAAGTCTATGCAAGCAACATCATTTATAACATTATTACCTTTACCTTGTACAAACAGCCCTGAGTGTATTTTCTACAGTCTGGAGTGCGAGTGTAAAGATATATCAAACTTTGGGAATATGTGAAAACTCAATCTTCCCAATTTGAGATCACTCATGTGAACAATCTTACTTTTTTATACAGGTTGCAGCATCAAGGATAGTAGCAAGTACCATTTTGCACATCCTGCTAGTTGTAAATAAATCACACATCAGGGCGCTTGCGTTCCAGGCTGTCAGGAGGAGATGGGTCTGTTGTGTTGTTCATCAAAATGATACTTGCTGCTATCCTTAATGTTGCAACCCGTTTAAAAAAGCAAAATTACATTCACATGTGTGATCTCAAATCGGGAAGATTGACAGATTCCCAAAGTTTGATATACATCTTTACGCTTGTGTTCCAGACTGTAGTAAACAAATTCAGCTTTGTTTGCAGAGGCTGTGAATTAAAGGTAATATATGAGGTTTAGCTTCTTGCATAGACCTATCATTTCATATAATTTCATTCCACATAACTATTCATTAATTAATAATATCTCTGTAAATGTGTCGCAAGCAGGAAAAGGTCTGCGGTTTTTAGTAACATACCGGCCAAAGAAATTCTTATAAGGATTAACGTTAGGCATAAGTCAGTATTCACGCGGCAGCCCAATTTTACACCAAATAAAAGAAACGTCCTTTCACAAATTACACAAAGAGACATTTCAGTGTCTGGAAATAGATTTTTTCTCGAAGTTCGAGCCGCAATATCACGCTTAGGCCTATTGTAAACAACAGCGCTAAGTTAGTCTGTAAAACATTGGCTATGTTTGGAAGTTAGGGGATTTTAACTTAAACGCATTTATACCTTAAGTCCAGTTGTATAAAAAATAAAATAAAAGCAAAATTTACCAGCGTAGCGTTACTCCTGTGGCCTCGACTCTTCCCCCTCCTCGTCTGCTTCATAACCACCTGCCTGCTAATGTTACTGTCCCTACAGGAGGAAAACGGGAAATTCAGATGTTCTTACAGAAAGTTGGTAACACGAACGTGTTTATAACTCGAAAATACTCAAAGGCAACGAAGCAAAATTTAAATATATATTTTTCCATTATTCTACCTACCAGCGTACTCTGGGTCTTTCACGACGACTCTCTTCCCGCCTGCTTTAACGCCTGTCTGGCTGCTTGTGCAGCTGGCCCGCTGCCAGAGTAAAACGGAAAAGTATTTTCAACATGCAAATAATATGACAATAAAACGTATAAGGAAATAAAAAAACAACGTGTGTATATTTATGCGTTGCGTTTAAACCTTTACTTACCTATTTAACTTTAAACTGTATTATTTATTTCTTCTTTCAGGTGTTCCTGCAAATGATTGTGAACCGCAGTCAGTGCTGCGTCTTCAGCAAATTCGACAAACGATTCCCGCCTTGTGTTATATTGGCCAATCGGCGCTGTTGTCAAGGCAGAATTTCAAGCGCGACCAATCATTTTTAAACAGAGACGTACGAATAATTTAAATAAATGGAAATTCTGAGTTAATAACACTTAAAATCTTAATTCAAAAGATTTTTACTGCCAATGAGTAATTTAAACACACCTGTTTAAGTTTTGATGGCAAAACTTGGTGTTATAAGTAATGTGAAGTTATGTTAACTTGATTTCTTTATTAATTACAACATTAGGGTTTACAGTGCAGAGACCCCGGTGATGTGTTAAAATAATGGGATTAATTACGTATTCAGCCTAATAATATTTTTTTCTTTAAATACATTACACTTCATTTACATTTAATAAAAATCAGTAGGCAAATGTTATTGAAATAGGGCTATTATCGCTTCCCCCTCTATTTTTTACAACAAAGTATTAGTAGAAATGCCACTATCCATTGTAGTTGTTTTTGTCAGGGGTCAAAAGTTCTAAAAGAAATCGAAATAATTAACTTGGAGGAGTTTATTGTAAGGCTACAGTAGTTAATTTATCCCTCATTGAGCCTATCCCAGGCCATCTCCGTGAGAACATTTAAAAAAAATCAAGGGATTTTTAACCATTGTCCTTAGATTTAGATTTGGAGATTAAATAAAAAATATTAACTGAAACTGAAATACAATGATTGTTTTAGGGTGATCTGGAAAGTTAAATTAGGGATTTGGTAAAAAAAAAAAACTAAAATTAAAAAATGGGGGAGTAAAATGGAAAATTCAGGATCTGGAACATCAACGAAGCAGCCTTCTTTCTAAAGTACTATTCAGAATGTCTGTTCAAAAATAGCTGGCCAAAAGAAGACATTAACAACTATGATTGTTAAGCCACAGACTTCATGCATTGTATTAACACATTAATTTGGGAAATAATCGAGAATGAGGGAAAAACAGGGTTTCCGTCTTATTAAAACACTCAGCAAAAGATGGACTGAGTCAGCATTAACTTATCATCTGACAGGAACTTCACTTGCACATTGTAGGTCTTGAAATTCCCTGGAGTCCTGAGGAAATCTTTAAATAAGTAGCCTACATAGAAATATTTGGATTTCTGAAAATATCTAAAGCGACCTAATTAAATTATATCTCTATATTTTATACAACAGTTAGTTCCAGTAAGCATGTCGTTGAATCACTCACTCAATTAGGCCTATCGTTCTTCTATACTGGTCTAAAACTGCTTAATATTATATTTTCATAATTAAGCAATATTACACTTACAGTCAGATCCCGTTGAATAACGAAGGTATATTTAAGAGTTTATCATATTCATAACAATAATTATTTTACTATATATATTTCGTCTTATGTAATATCTGTCCAGTCTCAACCTTCAAGTCAAAATCTCAAGAGAAGCCTTTAACCAAGCCAAAGTTGCTGTTTCTCTTATCTAAATATATCTGAATAATGGTGACCCCTAGTGCTAAAATAATTCACTGCTCTGCATACCTTCCCCTCATTTGACTTATGGTCTTCGAACACTTTACTGATTTTCAAACAACTAGGCATATTTAAAAGATGAAAGCTCTGAACGAGCGTAATAAATCCCATGTGCTGCGGAGGCACATGTTATGCCAAGTAAAGGGTTTGTATGTACGTTATCAGTGTAAGGATAAGGAATTTATCAAACGCGCTCTGACTGGGGAATGGTGCTTTTATGGACCTTCAGGCGAACCATACACCTGCTACTAACGCGGCGGGGCAAACGTATATATTCACTTGTTGCATAGTCTCCGCTGACACGAGTCGAAATGCCTTTACTTTGGTTTATCATCTGTCTAGCACTGACTGCGTGGCGCGCGGAGGGCAGCGATGTGCTCGAGTTTTGTGACTCTGACTTTGACCGGAACGCAGCCGTGCACGAAACTCTGCTGGTGGAGTTCTTCGCACCTTGGTTTGTCCCAGTTAGATATTATGTATTCGTAATAATTGTTTAAAAGTGTACTTCCAGCTGCAGCCAGGTTGTAGTTTGGTTGTAATTTACTGTTTGTACAGAGTACAGAGCGTAAACTATGTTCATGTCTGGATTAGTGAGAACAACAATCGTTGTTAATACATGTAGTGCATGGATTTGAATTATGATCTATGCATGTGCATGAACCTAGATTATGATGAAAAGGGACAGTTCTCTAGTTTAAACAATAATAAATCACCGAGACACTAGATTTTACATGCATTTGCAGTTAAATAGTAGAATGCTTTAATGTTCGTTAACATTCCACAGGTGTGGTCATTGTAAGCAGTTTGCTCAGGAATATGAGGCTTCTGCCACAAGGCTGAAAGGGACACTGCCTCTGGCAAAGGTGAGGACACAACAGTACCCATTACCTAACTCAGGTCTTCTTATGCTACACAGATGACTCAGTCTGCAAGGTTCTGTTTTTATATATTTGTGTAGTAAATGTGCCTCTCTCCTTTTGTTTGGTCAGGTTGACTGCACCGTGAACTCTGAGACGTGTGAGCGTTTTGGAGCGAATAGCTACCCCACCCTAAAAATCTTCCGCCATGGAGAGGAAGTTGAAACTTATGATGGCCCCAGAACAGCAGGTTGATTTAGGGCTGCACGATAAATCGCACGCGATATTTAAAGCGCATCTTGTCTGTAAAGCCGGTTCTGTAATCAGCGGTAAATCTCAATCACCTGCGCGCTTTCACATGGAGCAGCATCAACCACACCGAGCCGTTGTTTGCTGAAAAGCTGCGCAAAATATGATCGTGTGCATGCGATTTATCGTGCAGCCCTAGTTGATATTTTGTGTCCACCCATTCAGTATGGTTGAAAAAGTTTGTTGGTAAGAATATTATTATTATTATTATTTTTTTTTTTTTTAATAAGATCTCTATGCTCCGTGCTCACCAAGGCCGCATCAGAAATACAAAGCTGAATTTATCAGATCCTTCAGAAATTTTAATTGGCTTATTTGGTGTTTATTTCTTATGCTTTGAAAACCGTTATTCTGCTTTTATTATATATATATATATATATATATATATATATATATATATATATATATATATAATATCTGCGCGCATGCATACAATTTTGAATCCTTTACAATTATGCATTTCCTTATGGTCACTTTTGATCAATTTAATGCATCTTTGCTAAGTAAATGTATTTCATACTAAACTTTATATTACTTATGTTTTTTGGCTATAATTATTTTTGTGATCTTTTCTGAAACAGATGGCATTGTGAGCTACATGAGAAAGCAGGCAGGTCCGAGTTCTGTGGCTCTGCTTAGTGAGGCGGATTTGGATTCTTTTATCAACAACTACGAGGCCAGTGTGGTGGGTGAGTTGAGTTTGTAAAACCTGACAGAATCTTACATCGCTCCTGCAGCAGAAGCTTTAAACCAATCAGTTTTGACTTGTGCATTCATTTTAATCTCTCATGGTACTGAAGGAAGCTTAAGTTCTCTCCTTTCTTGATTTAACCCTCTTGTCTCTTTGTTCTTGGCTTTGCTCAGGCTTCTTCTCTGGGGCAAATAGTACACGGCTTGCAGAGTTTCTGAATGTCTCCAGTGCCCTGAGGGATAGCTATCGATTTGCTTATTCCACTGATGTGGGAACAGGCCTGAAATATGGTGTAGATGGAGAGTATGTATGACGCAGAGCATGAGGAAAAATGATCATTATCCCTGATGTTTCTTTTCATTTGCTGGCAGGAGTAGTGCTAACCAAGAAAAAAAGTCATTATATAGGCAGAAATATTTAGGCTCAAATATCATGCTATATGTGATCGCTTATATTCTGTCATAAAGTTAGTTATCCAAAGATGAACCGGTTAAAGGGTTATGCACACATCAAACAAGCTATGAAATTTCAGTTTTAATGACTGAAAATATTAATATTGGGTATATTGAGATGAACCGTACATTTTTAAATGTAAAATATATTGAGTTATTCTCCTCTACCTTTTCCATTCAGGTGTGTTCTGCTGTTTCGACCCCCCCATTTAAATGGCGAGTTTGAGGACAATGTGGTGAAATACACAGAATCCACTTCTAATTCCTCTCTCCGTACCTTCATCAGAGACCATGTGTACGTTTCTTTTATGCTTATATATTTTGTGGGTGATTGGTTAAACCGTTTGAACTCTGCTTAATGCAATTTGACTTATTGTGATTCTTGGCCTTGTTCTTTTCATCTCTTTAGATTTGGTCTCTGTCCACAATTAACCACAGAAAATAAGGACATTCTGAGAGGAAGTGATCTGCTTACAGCATATTACAATGTAGATTTCTTAAGAAATCTCAAAGGCACAAACTACTGGAGGAACAGGTGAGCACCCAAACGTTGGAATATCAGTGGAATCATTCTATTTGTATCGGTTCACTTCATCTCTTTCAGAATAATGAAGGTGGTGACCCAGTTCCAGGATCGGGGTCTGAGATTTGCAGTGGCAGATCGACAGGCGTTCCAGGATGAGCTTAAGGAGTTTGGTTTGGATTCGTCTGATGGAGACATTCCCGTTGTCACCATCCGGACCAAAGAGGGTATCAAGTACTTAATGCAGGAAGAATTCACGTGAGATTTGCAACACTATACACAGAGCTTTTCTGCTTACACCCAGTAATATAGAATTAATAGATTTGAGACTTTAGGACTTCATTCTGTTTTTGTTTTTTTCTGTAGGCAAGATGGCAAGTCCTTGGAGAAATTCCTGGAGGATTACTTTGCAAAAAGTTTGAAAAGATATATGAAATCTGAGCCTGTTCCAGAGTCCAATGAAGACCCTGTAAAGGTACATGGGCCCATAAAAGTGTTGTTTTTTTTTTTTTTTATTTTTTTTTTCTGGTCTTCATGTTTATGGTTCCACAGGTTGTGGTTGCAGACACATTTGATGAGATTGTAAATGATCCAGGGAAGGATGTGTTGGTTGAATTTTATGCTCCCTGGTGTGGCCATTGCCAGGACCTGGAGCCCATATACAAGGAGCTTGGAGAACAGGTCTGTTAACACTGTGTGTGTGTGTGTATATACTAGGGCTGTCTATTATTATTAAAAAAATCCACATTCGTATGCAAAAATGTTGCATTCAAATTTTTGGAGTCCGTTAAGGAGGCTACTTTAAAGCTTGCCCCGGGTGTAGGCACTTTTTGAGATCACGTTGACGGATGCAAGTCATCTTGATGACAAATTACATGTGCTGATGCGAATGGTCAAATTAAACTTTGGCCTTTATCAGTGGTGCACGAGATGCAATGACGATATAAGTGTCATTGCATTATGTTTTTGTTAACACACAGTTGAAGCTATTAGATGCAGTGCTGCTGCGATGTTCAATCAAAATATTGTGGAAAAAGAGAATGTGGAGAAGCTCCTGTTTACGTCAAAACTGAAACCAAGCCATTCACACAGATTGCATATTTCACGCATTTTCTAGAGAGGGACATCTATTACCCTTGCACTCGCGTCTCACACAATAGAACCGCATGTTTAGAAAGCCATTTAAAATTAATGTGGGTTCAGTTTTTCTCAAAAACATATCTTGAGACTTTATAGTGTTTTCCCCAACCTACTGCATCTCCTGTTTAAATGAAAAATGTACTGTGTGATTGGCTTTCACCCCTTTGTATTAAACCATGCATGTACACATGATGCTGTTTTGTTTCTAGTTCTTTGAGCTACTTAATTATAATTAGCTTTATAAAGATTTTAAATGTTTTTCACAGTCATTTTATGTTTTGAATAAACGTGCATTAGTAATATTTTGCCTTATGCGCCCTCTTGTGGCCTCAGAAAAGAAGCCAAAAGCTTTTCTTTACCCTAACTGAAATTATGCATTTTAAATTCCAATTTTTATATTTAATTGCAAATTCGAATTTGGTTTGGTAAGTATTTTATTTATTTATTTTATGAAAAGTACTGTTAATAATAAATATAATGGTTTAATTTATAATTTAATCAAACATTTCATTATATCAAGAAATAAAGCTGCTGTAGGCCCATAATGTTTTTGGCTATATTTTATGTGTGTCTTAGCTCTCTGGGGACCCCAACATTGTCATTGCTAAAATGGATGCCACAGCGAATGATGTGCCCCCAAATTATGATGTCCAAGGGTAACAATCTGTTTCTTTATGTCTTTGATCCATTTATAGTTCATTACAACAAACATTCTGTGACATTCAGTGTTTTTGATTTTTGGATTTGTTTTGCCTAAACTGCAGATTTCCAACCATTTATTTTGTGCCCTCTGGACAAAAAGACCAGCCACAGCGATATGAGGTGAATCTCATCATGCACAAATAGACACACATACTCCCACAGACAATTTTTACTGTTATGTTTTTGTCCCACAGGGTGGTCGTGAAGTTAGTGACTTCATCACCTATCTGAAGAATATCACGAAAAGCTCATCTTAGATGAGTCATGGGATGAATTGTAAACACACAATAAGATGCTGAATTTAACCGGTGGAGAAATGCACAAATCCACTTCAAATATGTCCCTCGCAGCTATTCATGACATCACTTGGGATCATCGAAGCATGTGATAAAATTCTTGACTTGTAAAATATTACCTCCATATGTCTGTCATGTCAAATCTCTGTAAGGGCTTCTCTTGGATATCTTCCTCCATCCATACGTGACGACATGAGATGTTAACCGCTCCACCCAGCCCTAGTAATCTTCTACAAGTTTGATACTTATTTCTTCATCTGTTTATGTAATTAAAAATGGGAGTTTTTTTGTGTTTGCAGTCATAATAAAGGAATGGACAGACACCTGATTGTGTGAATTGTACCATATTTTTCTTATATTTACATTTAGCCATTTAGCAGATGCCTTTATCCAAAGTGACACACAAATGAGGACCATAAAAGCAATCAATGAAAAATTAGCCTTAAGCAATTTTTTTTTTTCTTGTGGCCCGAAATGGAGGAATTTGGGTCAATATAGCGAATTAAACTATTTGTTAAATGTGTTTTTGTGCTGGCACCTTGGCTGGTTTAGGTCTGTCATGGCTGAATAAAGATGTAAATAAAGCCGCCCATAGGTGGCAGCAAATCCCTGTTTAAATTATTGAGTCTTTCAACTCCAACAATTCATTCGAAATTGCTGATTCAATTAGAAACGAAACAAGCGAATTACTGGCTCACGTTTCATTTAAAAACCGATTCATTCAAATAAAATCATTAGCATATCTATGTGCTGATATTCAGAAAAGTATATTGTAAAAACTCATATATGGGTATTTTTTTCTTTCATTCCTTGAATTATAAGGGAATTTTAACTGCTTTATAATGGGCTTCATTGCGCAGAGAGAGAGAGCGAGTGGACTCGTGTTTTTTTTTTTTTTTTTTTTTTTTTGCAAAGTCAGTGGCATATTCATCAACTCTCCTATCGCCTCACAGGCACACAGTACAGCATAATGACATTATATCAGGGTAATGTCTTTAAATTCTAAATGTATTGCTTCAGCTTGTAACCGTAGAGTTCTGATAGGCCGATTGCTGTTATCACTCTAAAAAATGGTGGGTTAAATACAAACCAGTGCTGGGTAAAATATGGACATACCCAGCGAAACTTTTTAACAATTTGGGTAGTAACCCAAATGCTGGGTCAAAACAACCCAATTGCTGGGTCTGTAAATATAAAATTACAAAAAGCACCCCCCTTAACCATCCCATTTAGATTAATAATGTTATCTATTATGACAAATTTATTGTGCAAACTAAATGTTAAAATTCTCTACTTATAATAATTCACAAACTACACTAAAAAATGCTGGGATAAATACAACCCAGCGCAGGATCACTCTAAAATTGCTGGGTTGTTTCAACCCAGTTTTTTACATTTTATATGCACAATAAATTTTACATAATACACAACATTATTAATCTAGGGGATGGTTAGGGGGGATGGTTTTTGTATTTTGTTTCAAACCGGGGGATGCCATATCCCTGCATTCCCCCTCAATTTGAGCCCTGCACCTAAATATATTTTTTATTTATATATTTATAAACACACATACAAAAAAGATAGAATAGAAAATGGTGGCTAAGGACTCAGCTGCTCGGATTGAGTTAGGCAGAAAGTTCCATATTTATATTCATAATATAATTACATGGTAACAGCCTTTGTTTTTTAAAGCAGTTATATAATTTCAATATAATTTAAGATGTATTTCATGAACAATACTAATATTAAAAGTACATTCATGTTTTAGAACTTAAGTTTTAATATAATTTTAATAATACCTTATATGGTAATTTAATCTTGTTAACCATTTTAGAGTTTTTACTGTAATATTTTTCCATTAAAAAAGTTTTATTGTGTAACGTGAGGAGTTGCTATACATTCTTATATTGCATTTTAATATTTGATATTATTATTTTAATAAGTTAATATATATATATATATATATATATATATATATATATATATATATATATATATATATATATATATATAAGCTATTTTTGGATAATATAATAGTATAATTGTTTAACATAATACATTTTTTTATATTTATATGTAAATCTGAAAGTTAGGGTTTAATTATTTGTAAGTTAAATGTACGTCTTTATCAATGAAACATTCATGTCGACACGGGATTCTTTCGAGAACTTTCAGTTCTGCTCGGATCTACACCCACCCACAAGCGTTGCTGGACTTACTTTGATTCGTGGAGATATGTGCATGTCAAATGCGTCTCGTTTGCTTATTGGTCCACTGTGTGCCTGAATGCCTGGCCACGCCTCTTTCGTCCTCTCCTCTCTCCGTCTTGCGCGTTATCCGGTATCGGTGAACTAAACCACGCCGCAAACATGATGGGCCGACCGGTTCTCGTGCTTAGTGAGTGCTTATTTCATTATTCCATCTGTAAATGCGCAAGTGTAGCTTTCATATGACCGGCCACTTGACTCGGTAACAATTTGAATAAGTTTTATTCATGCAGAGGTGCTAGTATGCTAAGCTAACTAGTGTGGCACGGGGGCCTCGCGTGTCTGACAAGCTCATGTCGGTGTTCAGATTAGTCATTGTATCAACCTCGTAACATTGCTTTTTAAAAGTAATATTTAAGTCATTGCACCAAAAGTTACACAGTCTATAATAAAACTAGCGCTGCTCAGTTCTCAGTCGTGTGCTGTCTTTATGCGCCATCTGTGTAACGGAGATTTTAAAGTAATGAATTGGTTAGCATCAGGCTAACGGCACAGAAGGTGTGCTGACCAGAGCTGCACCCTGTTCCTCTTTAAGAGTAACGTAGACGGATAACATATTTGATATTTTCTCAGTTAGCATTTGCTATGTATTCTATTTTTTTTTTTATAAGTTCGTTTTGTAAATGCGTAAAATAATTGGGGTTCATCATATTAAACTTTAATATTTTTGCTCATAACAGGTCAGAACATAAAGAGAGAATCTGGACGGAAGGTCCAGATAGGAAACATCACTGCAGCTAAGGTGGGTCTATTATTTTTATTATTATTATTGTTTTCCTCTGGATATATATCTCAGAAGAGACAAAAATCACTTACTTGCTGCTTTATCTTCTCTTTTCAGACCATAGCAGACATCATCAGGACATGTCTGGGACCAAGGGCTATGATGAAGGTGGGTTTCTGACCTTCAGACCACTCTTATATTTTAGTGCATTGTCTATTGTAAGAAAATATGAAAGAAGGGATACTTCTCCAGAAAGATATATGATGAAATTATTTGTCCTCTGTGCACAGATGCTTCTGGATCCAATGGGTGGGATCGTCATGACCAATGATGGCAATGCCATTCTGAGAGAGGTGACCATGAACTCGGAATTGTTCAATAAAATGAATGCTTTGGATTTACTGAATGTTGATATAATGTTCTCTCCTCTTTTTTTGGTGAATTCAGATCCAGGTCCAGCACCCTGCTGCCAAGTCCATGATTGAGATTAGCCGCACACAGGATGAGGAGGTTGGAGATGGGACCACCTCTGTAATTATTCTGGGTGAGGGTCATCTTTGTTCTCACTGCTGTTGGATTAAGTGTATTTTGAATAAAAAGTTAAATGTATTCTTAAATAATAACTTTTCTGATTTAATAAAATTAAATAATTATTAATAATAATAAAAGTTGTCAGGATAATTTACTGTTACATTTAAATTCATTTGACAATTACATGGTTAGTTCACCCGAGAATGAAAATTTGTCCATCTTATAATCACCCTTGAAGCATCCTAGGTGTATGTGTTTTTCTTTTTTCAGAATAATTCATTCAAAGTTGTATTAAAAAATTGTCCTTATTCTTCCATGCCTTTCAATGGGGTCAGCGGTTGTCTGTTGGCAAGAAGACATGAAATAAACTCTGCACATCTGTAATAAAACATTCCTTGCACAGATCCGGGGGTTGGACAGGTTTGGAAGAGCTAGGACAATTTTTTATATAACTTCAATTGGGTTATTCTGAAAGAGGAAAGTCACATACACCTAGGATGTTTCGAGGTGAAGATGGACTAATTTTCATTCTCTGCTGAACTAACCCTTTACCAAATTAATGTTTGTACAGTACAGACCAAACGTTTGGAAACATTACTTTTTTTAATGTTTTTGAAAGAAGTTTCTTCTGCTCATCAAGCCTGCATTTATTTGATAAAAAAATACAGAAAAAAACAGTAATATTGTGAAATATTATTACAACTTAAAATAATAGTTTTCTATTATTCTATTACATTTGTTCAATGGCATTTGAAGTGCTCATATCCTAACGTGTCATTCCGTGTACAGCGGGTGAGATGCTGTCAGTGGCTGAGCATTTTCTGGAACAGCAGATGCATCCTACCGTGGTGATTAGTGCATACAGACAAGCTCTGGATGACATGTTGAACATACTCAAAGACATCAGGTAATCACACATACAACCAGTTTAATTCTTCTGTGTGAGCTATCGGTTAATAAAGGAGTAGTTCACCCCAAAATTAAACTTTGCTGAAAATGTACTCACCCGCAAGTGAGTTGTTGACTAGTTTGTTTCTTAAACAGAATGTATTTGGAGCATTATATCACTTGTTCACCAGTTGACCAGCTGATAAAAGCTGATAAAAACACTTGTTAAGTGAAAAGCTGCATTTTGTAACAAATCTTCAAACCTATGCTTCTGGATGAAATACAACTCTTCTATCCATAATAGGGATGGGCGAAAGATCGATAATAAACGTGATATTGCGTAGCTTGTCAGTGATCTACGGCTCTATTAAATGCCGCTCCATTTGAAAGCAGGTGATGGAGATTTACTGCTAATCATGGAACTGGCTTTACTGACGAAATGCACGTGACAATCGCATGTGATATGTCGCCCATCCCTAATCCATAACATTGCTTTCTCCAGTGAAAAATTGGCCTGAATCAGAAGAGAAACAGTTCTGGATTTTAATGAGAGGACAACAGGGCATCAACATTTTCATTGAGGAAAAAATATATTGATATATTGCACAAACTCGATATACCACCCAGCCCTAGTGGATCATTGAGGTGGATGCCTAGCTATAGTGGGCTGAGATGCTTCAGTGCTCTGCAGTATATTTATAGTTTTTCTACTACTTCCTTCACCTCATAGCACTCCAGTAGATGTGAATAACCGTGACATGATGTTGAAGATAATAAACTCCGCCATCAACACCAAAGCACTCAGCCGCTGGTCCACCATGGCCTGTAACATTGCTCTAGATGCTGTCCGTACTGTTGAGCTGGAGGAAAATGGACGCAAAGAGATCGACATTAAGAAGTATGCCAAAGTCGAGAAGGTAGGACACAGACTCAAAAATGTTTTCTCCTGAAGGTAACCTGAAATTAGGGGTGCTCCGATTAATTGGCTCCCGATAACAGTCGGCTGATAATCGCTTTTGGATGATTGATTGCAGTCTCTAAAAGGGCCGATCTCAAGCTTTTGACACCATGCCTGTCCGTGAGAGGTTTGGCATGACATGTAACAGCGTTAATGAATCACCGCACACTCTCTTTCTCTCTCAAAATGCAAATGGTTTCAAATCACATTGTGTTTGCACTATAGTAAGTGAGCTGCATGCTGCACAGTTGACACAGGAATTGTCACTTGCACTATCCAAGGCAGTGTTGCATCATCATTAAAGTTTATAAATTGCATTTTTTTCTTTTTAATTCTTGCCAGTGTTTAAACCATTCAACACTCATGTACTTTCCACTTTCTTAAGAACGCCAGGTTCACATTAATCATTAATGTGTGCATTACTTTTTTTTGTGCGTATGTGGTGCATATTTTTTCCGTGCTCATGTTAATGGATTAAAGTGTTCATATTGTACACATGGTTGCAGTCTGGCAGTGGGTTTAAGAGCGGTGCGTCTGCAGCAGTGCAGAGATAGTTTCCGCACTGAGTCTATTTTTTTGCTGCGCAGCTTGCACTGAATTAAAGTAACAGTGCATTGTTTGCAGTAAACATGAACATGCATTGACATGCATGTAGTAATTGCACCATAAATGCTACATTTAAAGTCTACTGTATTTCACAGCCAACAGATAAAGGAAAAGAGCACTTTTGTGTCAGTTGTAAGTTTTAATTTAACATTTTTGTTATAGCTTTAGCAAAGTTATTTTTTCGGTCGTGAGCATCAATATGTTAGTCTTAAGGTTATGTATAAGGCAGTGTGCTCCAAAACGGTGACAAAATTCGCATCTTAGAAGATATAAGCATTCAAAGCCAGTAGCTCTACTGCCAAAACAGCTCAACAAATTTGACGTAACCTCATACTTCACCTCATCAAATCTTCTGAACAATCAACTTCTCTATAATCTGAAGCACCTGCCTGCTGCAATATAGCTGTAAATGTTAAAGAGCTGGCTGAGACCAGCCATCTTGGCAACGTGTCACCGGATTGACTCCCTTTTTGGAGCCAGCTTCCAGTCGATGAATTGCAGTTTTAGTCACTTCTGTGTTGCTTTCAAGAGAGGGTGTGGAAGGTTGCTGCTTGGTCCAGAGAAGCGATCGCACGGAGCCGATCATATGCGCGAGTAGGCATTTAAGAAAAACTTTTACAACTGCAACGGCTCAGCAGGATTATGTCCACTATTTTGTTTTACTAAGAGTTTCATATTGAATCTAGGGGGTAATCTATTAGACTATGGCTGTCAAATGCGGCTTAACCGAGCAGACATGGTCATAACACTATTGGCTATTTTAAAAAGGCGTCACCATATAGAATAATTCTACTTGTTTAAAGCACTTCAGGGGACCTTTAAAAAAAAAAATAATAATAAAAATATATATGTATATGTATGTATGTATGTATGTATGTATGTATGTGTATATATATATATATATATACTATTGTTAAAACAAAAATACAGTGCATGATCAAACATTTAGGTGAGATAAATGTATATTTACATATATACCCTCCACCCCTAAAAAAAATCCTCTCACAAGAGTCACCTAAGGGAGAAATTAATTTTCAAAAATGAAATTCAGGCCCTGAATAAATGTCTAAAAAATCTTGATTGGATTACCATTATAAATAATTCTACATGATAAAATGGAGGTTCTAAAAAGATAAGCATCGGTGATCAGATCGACAGTTACAGCTATCTGTGATTGGTGATCGGCCTCAAAAATCCTAATCGGAGCACCCCTTCCTGAAATTCAATAAACTGTATATAATCTTATTTAGTTTGGTTACACTTTATTTGAAAGTGTCCTTTTTACACTGTAAATATTCATTTAAGTACTGTGTAATATTAATTAACTACATGTACTTTTTATGTGATTGGGTTTCGGTTTAGGGTTGCTTGCACTTAATTATGAATGATTAATTGCTAGTACGTGTAACAAGGACACCTTAAAAAAAAGTGTTACCCTTAGTATTGCGATCTATGTACACAATTTAAGTTTTAATTGTAATTCCAGAATGTTTTTCCCAGATATCTAATAAAATGCAAGTCATTTTATTATGATTAAAGATAAGTACGATGGCTGAGAGCTTACTAATAAAAAAAAAAAACACTTGCAGATGAAGAAAACACCTTCATCAGTTTGACCATTTAAAGCACACATGTTGGCAAACTGATGGTGTTTTCTGAATTTGCTGATGTTTTTAAAAATTTTTTTACTAGCATGTGTTTTAAGTTGCAGCGCGTTGAGCTCTCTCGGCCATGGATATGATAAAAAAAAATTTTTTTTTGGACAGTTTTGTGGACTATTGGATAATACTAACCAGTATAAAAAATACATGATCCAGTTTATTCTCATTGGATAAAATTAAGACCTGCAGTTCAAGTTGTCTTTAAACAGATTAAATGTTAAGCAATACCTAATTGCACTTTTTGTGTGTGAATAGGTTCCTGGTGGCTTCATTGAGGACTCATGTGTGCTGAAGGGGGTGATGGTAAATAAGGATGTAACTCATCCCCGTATGCGAAGACTCATCAAGAACCCCAGAATTGTTTTGCTGGACTGCTCTCTGGAGTACAAGAAGGGTGAGAGTCAGGTAAGGTGTTGTCTGAATCCAGAATCTTCCTCTGACTGCCTTGCATCTAAAACACTGACCTTTGTCCTCTCGCTCCTCTCAGACTGATATTGAGATCACTCGTGAGGAAGACTTTGCCCGGATTCTGCAGATGGAGGAAGAGTACATCCAGCAGATCTGTGAAGACATTATTCGTCTCAAACCTGACCTGATCTTCACTGAAAAGGGCATCTCTGGTAAAAATGAGCACTTATGCAGTCATGTGTTTGAGAAGCAATGGTGGTCTTTTTTCTTTTTTTTTTTTTTAAGATCATGTGAGTTGTATTAAATTGTGATCTCTCTAGATCTGGCTCAGCACTATCTGATGAAAGCAAACATCACTGCAATCCGTCGTGTCAGGAAGACGGACAACAACCGTATTGCAAGGTGTAGAAATATGTGCTTTTGTCAACACATTGATGAATTGTTTTTCATGAATTTTTGTTGTGTAGTTGATTGCATCAGTGGTTATTTTGCCAGGCGTGCATGCACAAAATGCAGAAGTTTTTTTTATAATTCCAAGGTTCCCACAGCCTTTGGGAAACCTGGAAATAATAGGAAATTTAGAATTTATTAATCTTAAAATGTTAATCGTGGCATGTCTTTAGTGGATATAAATTTGTATTTTTTGTATGCCTAGTTGAGTTGCTTAGATATTGCGTGTGTAGATTAATGATGTTTGATTTGTGAGTGACAAACATTTTAAGAATGATGTTTCTTTTTAATGAATTTGGCAAAATGGTTTACAATTTGATTTTTTATTAGTATTTATATAATATTATAGTTTTTTATTAAGTTTTAAATAAGCTTTTATTTTTTATTTATATAATGTAAGTTGTAGTAGTTTTGTGTGCTTGTCATTTTTATTTTTGTGTATCTTTTTAGTTTAGAAGTTTTAGTAATTAAACATTTCAGTTGAAAAAAATATATATATAACAAGGTTTTTATTAAGCATTTTTAATTACATAAAGTTGTTATAAGTTAACAATGGCAATACTTGTACTCTCTACTTCTGCTTTGTCTCTCTCAGAGCATGTGGTGCACGTATTGCCAGTAGAACAGATGAGCTCCGTGAAGAGGATGTGGGTACAGGAGCTGGCCTATTTGAAGTGAAGAAGATCGGTGATGAGTATTTCGCCTTTGTGACCGAGTGCAAAGACCCCAAAGCCTGTACCATTCTGCTTAGAGGAGCCAGCAAGGAGATCTTAGCGGTGAGAAAAAGCTGGAAGAGGGAACCAAGGAGATAGAGACTGGGGCCACTGTTAAAAATTAGTGGAAGATTAGTGAGAATGTTTTTTTTAATCATTATTAAGCCTCTCGAAAAGGTCTCTACAGTGAGATAATTCAGCAGGCCATTTGTTGAATGTTTGATCAGCTCAGCCAGAGTTGTCTGGTATCAGGGGATTTTGCACGTTAATTGACTTGTCACTGTTTGACTGATGATCTTTCTCAGGAAGTGGAGCGAAACCTGCAGGATGCCATGCAGGTGTGCCGTAATGTCCTGTTGGACCCGCATCTGTTGCCAGGCGGTGGAGCAGTGGAGATGGAGGTGTCCCATCGGCTGACGGAGCGTTCCCGAGCGCAGACTGGTGTAGAGCAGTGGCCATACCGCGCCGTGGCTCAGGCCCTGGAGGTCATCCCACGTACACTCATCCAGAACTGTGGAGCCTCCGCAATACGTGTGCTCACTTCCCTTAGGGTAAGTTGATCCAAAAGCACAGTTCTTGTATTTTTATTTCAGTTTTTTGTTACTTCTCTTGAGTAACTTACATTTCAGTTGACGTAAATGTATGGCTGCGCTGCACAAGTAATTGAATTTGTAATTGTGATTTAAATTACTTGATCTTTCAAAGCAGCATGTTATTCTGCGTGCTTAAGATCAGTTTTTTTTTCTTTTTACGCATTATCTTAAGTGGTTTTCTATTGTTTTAATTTTAGTTCTTAAGTAACATTTTACCATGCAAATGTTTTTTTTTTTCTTCTTTTTTAAAGTATACAATCCAAAGTAGAGTTGATGTTTGAGGCATAATACCATGGTTTCAGTTTTTACAGCCTGTTTATTTTCATATAAAAATATTGATTGAAAATGTTTATACTGTTTAAAGCGACAGCAATGTAAATGATAGTCGTAATTAATCTAAATTACAATTTCAAGTAAATAATCGACAATAATGTTTTTTGTCATAATCATGCAGCCATGTGTTAATGTGTTTCTCATCTCTATTGTAGGCCAAGCACACTCAGGAGGGCAATACCTCATGGGGTATCAATGGAGAGACAGGAACTCTTGCTGAAATGGAGCAGCTGGGGATTTGGGAACCGCTGGCAGTTAAAGCCCAGACATACAAAACTGCAGTTGAGGTAAAAAAAAAAAAAAAAAAACTGCTCCAGGAGGAAGATGGAGGTGATTTTTCTTGTGACTTAATGGATTTTCTCATTTTCTTCTTAGACGGCCATCCTGTTACTGCGCATTGATGACATTGTTTCTGGTCACAAGAAGAAGGGAGACGATCAGGCAGGTGGTGCACCGATGGAGGACAAGGAGTAGAGGAACAGGAAAACACAGAGGATGAAGGAACAAGAGTTTAGAAAGGACAGTAATACAGCAAATGAATAGCAAATTTACACAAGCATTTATTTGTGCAAAACTCCATTCTCCAACACATTGTTCTGATCAGAAAGCCATTTGCACTGTTGCTTTGTGTTGTCATTAGTCCAGAAGCTCTTCTTCCGTTTTATTTTCCCCTCTGGCAAATGAAACGACTCTGGATTGGATTAGACTGTGCTTGTGCTAGAATCTCTGTGCTTCATTTTGCTGGTATTGTTACTTTGTATTGCCTACCAATGATAAATTTCAATATCAGACCATGTTGTGTTGAAATTTTCCTTTGCTGAACCTCCTTAAGTTGAATATAAACACGTTGGTAGCTTACTATGATTATGTAATTAATTTTCTTCACAGAAGCTTTAACCTTTGCAAATTCCTCCCAAAAAGTCACACGGAACACTCCACATTTTAAAATGTATTTGACAAAAATGTCTACATGCATCAAAATTCAACTCCCATTTTCCCAAATGCACCACTTTACAATAAGGTTAATTTTGTTAACATTTATGCATTAGGTATGAACCTACATTAATGCTGTTCAATGTTAGTTAATTTTAATTTCTAAATGTTCGTTAATGAATCCTCATATATTAATACAAATATTAATGTATTAAGTATATGTAGACATGAGTATTAAATGTTAGCTAACATAAAACATGGACAAAACTTTGCTGTAAATCTTAGTGTAGAGACCTTTATTGTAAAGTTACCAGCTGTTTCTGTATTAAAAATATTTTGTAAAAAAGTCATATTGAGGCACCTAGCATTAACAGTATGACGTGCCATTTTAACACCATTCAAGGATGTTTCCTGTGGTCAAATGCAGCATTTTACAAAATATATACAAATATATTTGTAAAAATAACACTCAAAAACAAACAATAAAGTAGAACAAATTTTTCTTTCTAAAGCATCCCCCGTAGAATATTATACTTGAGTCCAGTAATGTTCAGATTTTCTAAACTTCAAACAATCTAGAAGGAAGGACCACCCATAAATTACATAGTGATCAGTTCATCTTTAAGTCTGTATAGGTTTGTCATTTAACAGTATTCTGAATGCTAAGACAATTAAATTTTTGGATTTCAGCACCACCAAAGAAGTTCAACTGCAGTTTTGGCTGTGCTGAATGGCACGCAGACCTAATCTGTCATAATCACAAAAACTGAATCCATCACCAGTCCTTGCCAAGAGACAAAATACATTCAAATTTACCCAGATTATCAGTCATGGGTTTCAATATGCCACTGATTTGTGTTCATGAGAGAGAGATGAGGATGTCACCCCTGGGCTCGTTCTCCTGTCTCTGGGTCCACGCCACTGTCCAGCTCTGACAAAAACAAGAAAAAATAAAACTTAGATTTTTTTTTTTTTTTTTTTTTTTATCAGGCATGTAAAAGAATCACTTGACACAACCAAGGTCAGAATCTCTTACCCATGATTGTATCACTGGAGGACAGGCGGCACTGCTGGTTAAAGGAAAGTCCTGGAACATCTGATATTGCATAACCTGAACCAGTTGGATCCATATCTGTGTCCATGGCTGTTCAGATGGCAGGGAAAACAAAGGGTTTAATAATAACTTGACCCTCTACAGCATAGCATTGCCTTCAAGCAATGGGAAGTTTTTATTATGTCCATTGTTCAGTACATGATTTCTAAAATGATTGCAACCACTTAAACTGTTCAAAAAGTATCAAAGAACAGTCCAATAAGGTGTGAGAGTCACTATAAAGCACCATTTGAAGACAGGACTTACTTTTCAGACATGAGCACATGGTGTGAGAAGGCAGCAAGATTTTTTTGCTTTAGTAATCTTATTTAAAATTACATGAATTGTGCATAAAAATGATGTGTGTGTATGAAGGTGTTGACGAGACAATGTTCAGAAATTGGCATGGGAACGTTGTGCGAGAAGTAGTAAGGAAGCAAGGGTCCACAGATTTCCCACTGGCAATAAATATGGACAAATAATGTGTGAAAAAAATGGAAGATGCTGTTTCACAGAAGTTGAAGTTTCACACGGAGTAAAATCTTATTTCATATGCAGACTTGAGCATGATATGTCCTGCAGAGTTAGCTCCAACCCTGATCAAACACATCAGAACCAGCTAATGAATGTTTTGTAAGATTACTAGAAATCTACAGGCAGGTGTTTAATTGTTGGACCTAAACTAAACCCAAAAATATATTTTGGGATGGGGGGGTGAGGGGTCTTAAAAAAAAAAAAAAAAAAAAATCAATAAAATGTTCCCAAATAAACCAAAAAAATGATGTGGAATAATCATGTCATCAAAACATGTATAGAAGAAGGTTAATACCATGCATGCATTGCGTAGCAATAACTAACAATGTGCTTTTTGGTGCTGTATAGTCACACTTGAAAAATCACATTTGGTTCCAGCTAATTAAAAATAATTAAAAATTTTTTGATTTGATATGATTTGCTCTGGGGGGAAAAAGCCACTCTCTCCATTTATAAATATAATTATAAACATTAGACGTTGTATTAGATGTAGCCTACTCAATAGATACTTTATAAAATTATTTAAAGCTTTATCTAGGCATACAGGGCAAAGGGCACCTTTTAAGATGTTTGCTGTGGTAGGCCTATATCTATTAAACTGCTAGTTGTTGCAACTAAGTTCATTTTAGATTGAAGCTGACCTGAGAGCTCATCTTGCAGGTGGGAATCAGACTGAGGGGGTCTCGAGAAGGTCTCGACGCTGAAGGCTCTGTTGATCCCGCAGTTTGACCCAGAGGCTCCTGCCTGAGGCGGGCTTTCTAATGTTCTCCATTGGCCTCCAGTGGGCACGAGCGGGCTCGTCGAGTCTGTGCAGTGTGGTTGATAATGATAAAACAAGTGGTATTACTAACTTGATTTGCAGCTTCCGAGAGGCAGCTGGCACAAAACAACAACAACAACAAACAAACATAAAATTACTCCCAATCAATTCAGTAAAACACAACTTAACACACTCAAGGGTCAAAATCGTTAGGTACATTTTAATACTTGATGAGGGCCAAAGCAGACATACGATAAATGTCTCGTATACGGCCTTTACGTCGTGTCTTCAAGGACACAACGACCATATGTTAATGTAAAATTTCTAGGTTATTGTTTTTAAGTTTTGTGGGGTTTAATTGCTTGCATGAATTAAACAATAATAACTCAAGTTATGTCATCGTCGGTCTTCTTACCGCTGCACAAGTTTCTCCTCAGCTTTCGAAACAGACAAGCGCTGTGTTTCCTGCGGCCTTGAGATGTCATTCTGCCTCCGTATATGATACAAAAGTATTATTATTAAAACTGCTGGTGGTTTGCCGTCAACCTTCCATGTTTTCGAGCTATCAAATGACAGCAGGTAGTAGGAAATATTTTTTGCCCTCCGACAAAAAATAAACTTGTTGAACTGGTTCGAAACGACCACCACTGTATGCGATGACCAGCGTTTTTTACATTCAGTTTATGCACAAAAACAGCCATTGACAGAAATATTTGATTTGTTCAAAATGTTTATGCAAATATAACAAATAGAAATTAATTCCATCTTAACACATTCAATTGCACTTGGCTACAGTTTTCGTATATCTCTTTACAACTTTGATTAGTATTTAATTTAGAGATCTTCTAATTTGATTACTGAAGTCATATATTTAAATATATCTGCTAAAATATATGTCTCCACTTAGCACACAGTAAACGTCATATTGTCCTTAAATTACCAAAGAGATGTAGGAGTGGTTGTGGAAAATGACAAGTTTGGGCAGGCCACTACCTTCACACACCAAACAATAAAGACTTGAATAAGCAATAAATGCCTGACTCCAAAAAAAAAAATATATATAAAAAAAATATATTGGAATAAATAATTGGATATTTGTTTTCTTCTTGTTGACATTCTCTTCTTAAAATAGATGAGATGAAAACAGTATATTTGGAGCTCTTTTGAGCTTTGGTTTTGTGTTTGGTGCAATAAAGGGTTGTTCATTTTAATTTGTAGTTTAATGTCTAAAGTTTCAGTACACAACTTCTATTTATAAGTTAGTTCGAGGAAAAAAAATCCCTCCTTTGTTCTACCCCTCCTCTCTTTCCTTTGACTGGAGTTCTTTCAATTTCAACCCACCTGGTCATGATATAAAAGTACTCAGGAAAGTAAAGAAAAGGAAGGGAAAAATAAATCGGATTAAACATTCTCAGAAATGTCTTATAGTCCTATTTAAGCTGGCTCTAAGCCTAAAGAGATCTGGTCTACATTTGGCAGTAGCAGAGGTGTCAGATGTGGCATGTTTAGCCCCAGAACCGCTGTTTTGTTGAAGGAACAGGTGGTTCTGGGATGTCTGGGGCAAAGATGGAGCCTGCAGATTCAGAGAGGAAGATGAAGTAGAGGTTGGCCACCAGCATAACCAGCATTGGCAGAAACGAAAACCCAAAGCCAACACCTCTCACACTGCTGTCACAAGCTGCTGCGACCCAGTACAGTAATCTGTGATGCACAAAGACACAAAACAAAAATACATAAAAGTCATTAAAAAAAAGTATTGTTAGTACACATTGAATATCTGGAATTCAAAATCTAATTTAAACCTATGAATAAACTAAGTTTATTATTTCAGAAAATAAAAAAAGTAACAAAACAAACAAAACGAAAAACATATCGAAACATAAAAACATGATAAAATGACAAAATAAATGAATGAATCGCTAAGGTTGTAACAATATATTATGCCACAATATATAACAATACAAAAATATAACATGGATAGCAACAATATGCATTGTGTCTAATCACCCAAAAAATTTAAGCTCAGACATATTTAATTCAGGCTTTTATATAGATATAATCATTGGTCAATGCACATACAAAGAGCACTTAAATGCGGTAAACCTGGAAGCTTAAAGTTGTTATGTCTATATTCTTGATAATTTCTATTTCCCCTTAAGTTTTTGTTATTTTGCTATGAGAAATGTTGCCTTGGCAACTAGCTAAAAAAAGTTTTTATATTTTATTTCAGTGTACAACTTACATTTTAACTCTATTTTGGTCTTGTTTATCACATTGAATTGTGACATAAGTGTTACACTCCTACTAATCAGTGCCAATTTTGTGGCCCTTTCTAAATCAGAGATTTGGTCCTCCAAATTCAGGAAGGATTTTGTACCTGCCAAAGGCAAAAATGATGGTGAGAAGAGGAATTAGTTTGAGCAGATTCTGATTTAGGTAGGCAGCCATGACAGCCAGTTGGAGGAAGTAAAGGAGAAAGAGCGAGACTGAGTCTTCCACATAACGCTGGTGAACTGCCACCTGCTTAATTTCTCCCTCCCCCTCAAACCGTGGCTTCAAGGAGCGATACCTCAGACGGGACACACCTAGTACCAACATACCTAAGAGTGGAAAGAAAAAACAAAATAACCGTTTCCAAACAGCTCTTTTTGATTGAATGATTCAGCACTGAATGAACACAAAGATATAGTGTATCTAACAAAAATGAATCTCTCAGAGTCAAAACAGACTCATATTCATCTGGGTACTGCTTACCGAGGACAATAGGTATGACTGCAAAAACAGAGCAGCGCAGTGTGTAGACCAGCCGTAGGGGGGCGCTGTCAAGCAGAGGGGCATCAAAGGGAAGAAAGACATAACCACCCCATACCAGCAAGGGGAAGATCAGGGCAGAAGTGAACATAGATGCACCCAGTTTAAGAGCATCACGACAAGATCCGCCAAAGCTACCTGAAAAAGAGAAAGAGATACATTTTTCATGATTTTGTAAAAAACAAAAAAAAAACGAACAAAAAAAACAAAAAACACTTGCATTCACCATTGAAGAAAACAGTTGTGCTGCTTAATATTTTTGTGGAAATTTGTGTTTTTTTGTTCATTTTTCAATATACAATTTGCAATCCTGAAGGAAAAATAGATTGCACACAAGTTTGCAAAAGGTCTTATTTAAATAACAATAATAATTGATTTAAAATGATTTTTCAATTTGGTTTGTGAGATTTTACATAAAATTATTAAATGTTAGGGATGCACAGATATTAAAATGATATACTATTGTGTGTAAATGCATTATTAAAAAACTAAACTAAAATCTATTATTTTAAAAACGCTGAATTATAAAAGTGAATTTACCGATCACAATATTATAATGTACAGTATGAAAATCAATGTTAATTTAAGATTTGCTAAATATTACATTCAACAGGAATAATTTTAGTTTTTTAAAGATAAAAAAAAAAAACATGAACACTTTCTCCTTTACTTCCTCCAACTGGCTTTCATGGCTGCCTACCTAAATCAGGATCTGCTTAAACTAATTCCTTTTCTCATTATCGTTTTTGTCTTTGACGGGTACAAAATCTCTCCTGAACTTGAAGGACCAAATCTCTGTTTTATATAACCTCTTGCTTCAGATCCTGTCATCACTAACATGATTTAGAGGATCAGGTGAATTTTTAAATTTTTTATAACAAGTGTTATAATATTTTAAACCTTATTGCACCGCTCAAGCTTATTCGTTTGAAGCACAAATCACAGCCATGGATCAATAGTGATGTCCGAGTGCTTAGACAGCAATGTCGGCAATGTGACCACGGGTGGTAGAAATATGGGAATCAAGTGTCCTATGAAATGCTGAGGGACTCATTGTGCACATTTCAAAAGGTGGCTAAGGCAGCTTTTAAGGCGAACATTTGTCAGAAATCATTGGCAAAATTTTTTATTTATCCAGAACATGATTCTCAGGCATCGATTCTGAGTTAAATCGCCCCCAGTGCTTTTTTTCTTTAATGTGTGAAATTTTCCTCAAGTATTTAAGGCTCAATTAGCTATTATGGTAAATGTTTTTATCCAATGCTCAGTTGAGTGAAGTTGATTTAGTTTCTCTGCAGACATAGTGACTATTATAAACAGTTGTCTTTTAACAGGGGTAGTACTAGATTGTTTTAAATAAGCGTTTGTATACCCTATATGTAAGAAGCCTTCACTTGATTTTAGACCAATTTCCTATCTCCCGTTTCTATCAAAAATGTAAGAATTTTTAATTTTTCTATTTCAAAACCACTTGATTATTAGTGGTATTTCTAAAGTTTTTCAGTCTGGTTTTAAAGGTTTGCACAGAAAAAAGTCTGCCCTCTTGGAGGTTTTTAATTATATTTTAATTACAACTGATGTGGGCAATATTATGGCTTTAGTGCTTTTAGACCTTAGTTCAGCATTTGATTTTGTTGACCACGGTCTCTTGAGGTTGGAGCATTGCATTGGTATTAGGGGCACTGTACTTTTAGTGAGTAAAGGCAAGTAGCTACTCCTCTTCTGTAGTGCATTCTACAAGTGGTGTTCTCCAGGGATCAATCTCGGCACCGATATGTTTTCACTGTTACCCATGCGATCAATATATAGGAGATTTGGTGTATAATATCACTGCTATGCTGACAGTACTCAGCTCTACATACCACTTAAACGTGATGATATTTCTGCTACAAATCAATGAATTGCCCGTCTCCTTGAACTGAAAATGTGGCTTACAAATAACTTTCTATATCTAAATAATGACAAAACAGAAGATGTTTTGTTTCAGATCAAATGGCAAAACTGACTTGAGCACAACTGATTTGGGCTCTCACCCCATATCAAGTCCACAATGCTAAAAATTCCAGGTTTTATACCTGACTGCGAACTAAAGTTAGATAAACAAATGAATGCCACTGTGAGCTCCAGACTTTACCATCTTCGTAGATTCGCCAAGGTTAAACACTACCGGAGCAGGAAGAGTTCTGAGACTGTAATACATACTTTCATCTCTTCACGACTCGATTATTGTAACTAGCTTTACTATGGCTTGCCGTTCTCATCTATACATCGACTTCAGTTGGTTCAAAATGTGGCTGCCTGTTTGAACACGGACAGGCGCAAACGGATTCATATTACACTTATCTTACACCCGCTGCACTGGTTACCATTCCAGTACCTTATTGAGTTTAAAATTTAGCTTTGTGTTCAAAGCTGTAAATCCTCAATATCTTTTAAGAGTTGCTTACTGTTCACAATCCTGTCAGATCACTCAGATCTCAGACTACAAATATGTCGTGGGCTCCCAGAACTAGACTAAAATGTAGGGGAGATGGAGCTTTCTCTGTTGCTGCTCCCAAATTATGAAACAATCTGCCTCTATCTATCAGAACTGCTTCTACAGTGTCTGAATTTTAATTTCTGTTAAAAACACATATTTTCTCCAGTGCTTTTAATGATAGGTGATTCAGTCATTTTAAGCTTATATGGACTTTACTGTTATGTTGAAGCCACCATATGCAGTGCTAATGTAGAGATTAGGTCTGTGTATTTTTTAAATGCTGTAATTAGATTTATGCTTTATGTACAGCACTTTGGACAAATAAAGTGGTTTTAAATGTGCTTTAAACATAAATTGAACATTGAACATTAAGTGAGCAGAAGATAACGACAAAGGTAATCTACATGCAAAAACAGGGGAAATGAGTATGCGCAGTTAAATAACCAACATCATTTTTACTTTCACAGACGCTTTTAACGAAAGCTGCTTACGTTCCATTCAAGGTATACATTTATCAGTTTATGCATTCCCTGGTAATTGAGCCCATGATCTTGGTGTTGGTAGAGCCATACTCTGCTGTTTGAGCTACATGAATGTATATCAGCCTATACCAATAAATTCTATATTATCAGTTGATAATGATGCAACTATTTTAATCTGAACTTACAGCAGCGTGATTTTGATGTGACGGACCAGTCCTTGGTAATAGTCTTCTAGTGGTGTTCCATGTGTCCCATGTGTCCCCATGAAGGGACTTTTCTCTTCTTCATCATCTCTCAAGTGGTCTGCAGTCTCCTGCTTGCTAGTGGAGCGCAGGATGGAGATGCTGGGGCTGAAGACTCGGGCTGCATTCTCTGGCATCAATGTTCACCTCCTCCACCTCTATCTCCGAGCCGGTGCTTTTCACTCCGTTTTTTCAGCTCAGAGTCAGAAAAACTCTCTTTCCCTGTATCCATCTCCTTAAGCAAAAACTCCTCCCTCTCACTCCGGTCCGGCTCACTCCACCGTGGAGTGAGATGCAATCTGATTTCACACTTGTTGCTCTCCCCAACCTTGACTGGCATCTGAATCTGTGGTTCAGCTTTATTCTCAGGCCACTGTAGGGTACTGGGTTCCATACTTGCAGATTTGATCATTTCTTCTTTGTTCTCCTCCTCAGTGCTGTTCACAATCTTTGTTATCTTGTCCACATCTGCTACCCATTCGGGAATTTTGAGCACCTTTTCTGGTCCAGGAGGGCCCTTTGTCCCTGAAAAATTAAAAATCAGAAATTCTGGCAATGAAAGAATTGGAGAAGCTGGCTACAGTCTGTCTGAGAAATTTTTGTAAGAGGTTTAAATTTTGTGAATGAGCATCTCCTACTGAAACCAATAAGTAATACATTAGAAGGAGAATAAGTTATTAGCAGATTAGCAGAGCAAGAACTTACAGAGACTCTAACTTCAGCCTACTGTCTGAACCACAAGTTTATCATACATTATCATATTCCCTGATAATAAATAAACAAGTAAAAATAATCTAGTATCACTCTTAAAAGTTAATAACTAGTTAAATGGTGCTATTTTTTTGTCAAGTTCACAGATAAACCTGACAGAAAATCTAGTTTACAACGGTAGCTAGCTTGTTTCTAGTCAGTGTTTGTAGACTATCTTGGACAGGGTAACATACAAGCTTATGGTGGTTTTAGGAACATATAAGTGGGTCAACATGCAAAGAGTGGTTAAATACTAGTTTAAGCTAATTTAAAAACATTAACCCAGTCAAACTAAAGTAACTATGACTTCATGGTAGATGTCATGCAAAACTATTTGTAAGCAATATAAAAACAACTAACTATACATTAGCTGTCAAAGGACGTTGATTTCCTCAGACAATCAACCCTGTAAATATTTCTTTAGCAGAAACTATGACATTTAACTTAGTCACATTTGGTATCGCTACGCAGACGAGTAACTGAAAGCGAACGAGGCCGAAAACAACCAGGACAGATAATAATCACACGAGAGCGAGCTCAGAAGAACGACATCACTCATTCTCAAGCTGTTATCGTCTACAAGAAACATTTGATCTTTATTGTGTTCAACGGGTCTTATTTTAATAATGAAAAGGAGATTCCTTAACCAGGCTGAAAGTAATTTAATATGTCAAAAAGCTAAAACTCTCTGCGCTACACAGGTTAAGAAACATGTAACACTTCAAGTAAAAGTATAAAAACTTTCCAATGTACTAACTCACCCATATTTCAGCACAGGATGTCTTTTTCTTTCTGGATTGTTTTTCCTTTCCTCAACTGTAGTGAAACTTCCGTAGGGGAAGTTCAGGTGTGTTCAGGTGAAGTTAAAGGGAAAGTCTCTTAAAGGGGAGGTGTGTCACTGTCTGTCATCAGCGGCAGCGCGGCTGTAGCACCAGGTATGTACTGTTTTACACACTCATCAACTCATTAATGTGAAAGTGTGAAGTGGCCTCTTTGATAGATGTGTAGGCTACATGCTTCCTTGCTTCCATACACTGAATGGACAGCCTCCCAGAATCTGTAAGACTCTGTAAAAAATCGTATCTTTAATGTTTGGAGCAAGATAGTTGAAGTTGCTTGTATGGCACCCTTTAGGAAGTTAGCATTTTCTAATAAAACAGGATTACTGAAAGCTCTGTGTCTGTGTTTCAGCTCTGGGGCAACTATATA
>NC_039283.1:4109792-4114792 GCF_003368295.1 Carassius auratus
TTTGGCCCTCCAAAGGAGGACGATATGCATTTTGTTATGCCTAGAGCTGATCCATGCTGGTTGCTGAGGAAATGCATCAACTTCGCAACTGTGGATCGCGGATCAGCTTTCACTGTTTACGTGCGGAGTCAGCCTGTGGTCGTCAATGTGGTTGCTACAAATCACTGCCCGCTTCTTCATCGAATCACAGCCTATCTCACTCAAGTTTGTTTCATTTTCGTATTTCAGATGTGTGCAGCACATTTTATGGAGGACTGTCCTGATCTGCGATCAGTAGCCTACAATGCGTCTGTGCTCAAAGGCTGTTTCTATAAAGTGGGGCAGTTCCAACTTTGTAAGGGACAGTCTGGCGCTTCTGACTCACAGCCTGTATGTAGGCTACGTATTTATATTGAAATGATTTGCCATTGATGATTCAAATGCGAGTTTTTTAGCAGTGTAGAATAGCGCTTGTTGTTTGTTCTTTTCTCCGATCAGACATGCAACACAACACGTAAAAAGACATTATGAATCAGTCATCCACCCCACTGGATGCAAATGCCTCATTTGTAATGGGTTTTATTGGTTTTGTCTCGTCGTGCCAGGACATGGCATTATAGTATGTTAAGTGGCGTAACATTTCTGTCACACGACGCTTGAGTTTATTCAGCCAATCACAATGCACTGGATAGCTGGCCAACCAGCATACACGATTTTTCAGGAGGAGACCTTGTAAACATTGTCGGCATTTCAGAAAGGCGTTCAAAGAGGAGACAACAATAATGCACATTATGTGGGAAATAATGTGTTTTTTGAACCTTATTACACCAAAATATATGTTTTTTAGCAAAATCATATGACCCCTTTAACTAAATGCACTAATTTCACTGTATGAACCAGAACAAACCTCTATGCTATAATAGCTGTTTTAGCATTATGTTAATACACACAGCAGTATTTAAGTGGTAAAAGCAACATCTCTATGTTCATGTTTAATCTGATTGGTTAACTGTAATAATTCTTTAAACTTTCCAAATGTTTATAATCTATGGTTTCCTGAAGTTAAGGGGGCAGAGTTTATTTAAACTAGTCAGGCTTTGCTAAAGCTGTCAGTGTATAGACTACTGTATTTTGGCTATGTTCGGAATAAATATACTATAACTACGCATACCGTTTCTGTAGTGTGCAGTATGTATACTGTGCACAATATGCAAAATACCGGGATGATTGTAAGATAAACAGCAGAACACTCCTGGGACACTATCCCACAATGCAATGCATTTTCATTAAAATAATGTTTTATTTCTGAAGTGATTAGCGCCACTTAAGCTGAAAGCATAATGGGTCATGTAACAATTTATTGTACTTCTGTTTAAAACGTCCCCATATTCTATTTTTAGACAGTGAATGACAGTGTATTTCGCAGTGTGCAAATCAGTATTTTATTCTGAACGTGCTTAAATGTCTTGCAAAGTTAAAGGTTTCTAATATATATTTAGTGAAAAAAAATACTGCTTTCCCATAATATACATTTTCATATGAAAATCGCAGTTTTTATACAACAAACACTAACAACATATTTCCGGAAGTGCTGATGAGCAGAGATCAAGTTTTGATGACTACATTGCCCACCAGGAGGGCATTAAATAGTGCAATTTTCAAGTTTGCCTTCTAGAAGTAGATCTGGAGCAACAAAAATGAAATGTAAACTTTTTATTTTCTTGTTTACAACTTGATTATCTTAAGGGAGAGCAACTCAAGTGTTAATATTTTGATATGACTACACTTACTGAAATAAATCTATTTAATGTAGCTCAATCACTTCTCACTTTTTTTAAGTGTAAATGTAAATACATACATAGAGTCAGTCACTCAATTCCTCGCAAACATTGTTAAATTTCCTTTATTTTAAGTTATTATAAAATATCAAAATAAAATAATACTTTATCCAAACAGCCAAATTCTTGATTTCTCTTTTCTATGAATTAATATGATGGTAACAGATCAGTAACATGAAAGAATAGTGCTTTTACTTAACTACTGCCTGTTGGCTTGTGTGGATAGTAGTATAAATCACACTGACTATTTAACTGTCATACGCTTTACTCCTACTGCTCATAAAAGCATAAACATGCAAATTATTCCTAGTATTTTTCTTTCTTTTTTTTTTAAAGCACAGATTATAATAAATGAGGCACACTGGCATAAATCAGTGATTTTCAAACCTGTCCTGGAGTACCCCCAGCCCTGCACATTTTGTATGTCTCCCTCATCTATCACACCTGATTCAACTCATCAGCTCATTAGTGGAGCCTGCAAGACCTGAGGGGAGTGTCAGATACAGGGAGACATACAAAATGTGCAGTGCTCGGGGTACTTCATGGAGAGGTTTGAAAACCACTGGTATAAACAGGAAGGTAATAATGGGATCCAGCTGCAGGTAACAAATAAACCTGTTCACATTCCAGCAGATGCACACAAACACTCTCCTTAATACACAGACAACGGGTGAAAATACACATGTGTGCATTACAGCAGGCCTGAAACACTCTCTGAGTGCAGTAAATAAACACACATGCATTGACTTTTGGTTAAACACACACATACACACTCACTAGTTGGTTACATCTACTACACATACACACATCAACAAGCACATTTATCTATAGAATTTTGTACATTGATTGGTATGGACAATACATATTTTTCTCATGCATGACACAGATACACAGATATAAAGCACAAAAGTTTTTCCTGATTCTGTTTCTGAGCTATTTTTGGCGAAATCACTACTGTGGTGTAAGAATTTGGCGAATCTTGTAAACATGTTAGAAAAGCTAGCTCTATGAACTTCATGCCAATTAAAACCTTCAAAGAAATAAAAAGAGGCTTGAGAATGTCTCTACACATTTACACATACTCATGGTAGAGTCACATCAACAGGGCACTGACACACACACACACACACACACCTTTTCTTGTCCTTTGGCTTAATTTTATGGTATTAGTGAAAGTCTGCCTCTGATACGGCAGGTTTAATGTTTAGAACCTGGTTTCAGAAGCTATTTCCTGAGTGAACAATTGCATGTGCATGGACACGAACATACAAACTTAAAAACTCACACAACTAACCTTATGAGTAGAATATTAAATCTAATGCTTAAAAAACAATGTGCAATATACATTAAATGTCAAAATACATATAATTCTTTTTAAAATTCTTATATAAATAGTATAAATGGCATAAACTGCTTTGTATTGAGGGATTTGCTGAATCCACTGCAGGGGTGTGGCCTCGTCAAAATATTGGCTTAAAGCAACTGCAAGTCAAGATAGGCTCCACCTCCTACAGTCTGGTCTCCAATAGGCTGCTTGGCCGACAGCATAGAAGGGAGCGTTACCAAAGCGTCGCTGTTGCCGGGCTATAAGAGACAGAAAGAAAATTACATTTACTCAAGAAACATGCTTATGCCTCATTATTTGTAATAAGCCACACCTCAGATGAGTGGCAGCTCTCCTACTGACTAACTAGCAAACTGCCTGAGGCGAATGTACAGCCTCCATGGGAAAGACAGATATTGTGGATGTGCATTGCATATGTCACAGCTGTTTTTAGAACGTGTCCATTAGCCCATTAAGCAGCCTAATAGAACATTTCACTCCTGTGGAGTTAAATATTTAGTGTAATATTCTGTATTATGCATAATACTATCAAGTACATACTATAGCAATAATTACTGCAGTTTTAATATAGCAAAAGATATTTTGAACACACATACTCTGGTGAAACCCTTCACGCCCTTAACTTATGAATTTTAAGAAAAAACTGACACACCCTAGTTTATTCTGAATGCAGAGGGTCTACTTCCCTCATTTAAAAAAATTATGATATATATCATAATTTAACAGACCAGAAATAGAAGATCCTCCAATAACCAACAGGTCTGGTGTTTGGGTGCACTTTACCAATCGATCGGGGCATCCAAACAAGCACGGAAATAAAAATGGACTAGTACTGTACTTTGATGGAATTTCCTGAGCAGTACGATACAATTAACAGGCCTGCACGTTATTAGATAGAAGAACTGTTATAAATAGAACGTATGCACGGGCAGTTTTGAAAACTCCACCTACTTTGCTCCTGGCATAGTGCAGCGCAAATCGCGTTGTATTTGAAGGGAAAGTTAGTTGTTAGTTTTAATAAATATTTTTTTTTTTAAATCAAGGAAATGTATCTGCCAAGTTTTTATTTTTGCTGTATCTAAAACGTACCGAACCGTACCGAGACACCAGTGAATCGTATCAAACCGAACCGTGAATTTTGTGAACCGTTACACCCCTAATATATATATATTTACATACCGTATTTTCCGGACTATAAGTCACACTTTTTTTCATAGTTTGGCTGGTCCTGCGACTTATAGTCAGGTGTGACTTATTTATCAAAATTAATTTGACATGAACTGAGAGAAATGAACCAAGAGAAATGAACCAAGAGAAAACATTCCCGTCTCCAGCAGCGAGAGGGGGCTCTATGCTGCTCAGTGTTCCTGTTGTCTACACTGAAGACATAGAGCGCCCTCTGGCGGCTGTAGATGGTAATGTTTTCTCTTAGTTCTAAATAAACGCGACTTATAGTCAGGGGTGTAGCACCAAATTCTGGGCCCTGTATACTCTCAATGTCAGTGGACCCCTTACACATGCCATTGTACGATGCGGTTTAAATTTAAATCTGCTTGTTTTAGCCAAGATTATGCTACAATATATTTTCCTCAACTATATTTAAGTTCCCTGTTTAAAGGAATAACATTTCAGTTTTGTAAATTCCCATTAATTCTTTTATATTCCTGTTAACTCCCATGGAAATTTTCCAACTTTGAAAATTCCCAGAATTTTGCAACCCTATTCATTGGCTTTGATAACATCATGAATTTATTGATCATTGACTATAGATTGACTATAGCTTTTAAGCACAGCACTGTGCTGCAATGCTAGGGCTTTTCACCAAACATAATTGATAA
>NC_039283.1:4117292-4132292 GCF_003368295.1 Carassius auratus
CAGTCTTTAGTGTCACATGATCTTTCAGAAATCATTCTAATATGCTGATTTATTATCAGTGCTGGAAACTGTGTACTGATCAATATTTATTTTTGGAACTTTAGATACTTGTTTCAGGATTCTTTGATTAATAAAAAGTTAAAAAGAAGAGCATTTAATTATTTTCTAACAATATACACTACTGTTTAAACGTTTGGGGTCAGTACATTTTTATACCTTTTTTTATTTATTATTATTAACTTTTATTCATCAATGGTGTGTTAAATTGAGAGTGTTAGCAAATGTTTAGATTATTTGTAGGTTTATTTATTTATACATTGATTAATTTATAACATTGATAATTCTAATAATAAAACAGAATATTAGAATGATTTCTTAAGTATCATGTGACACTTTATACTTGAGTAATGGCTGATGGATATTCAAATTATATTTTTTCAAGGATATTCAAATAGAAACTATTGTTTTATATTGTAATAACATTTTGCAAGATTACCTTTTTTCTGTATTTTTGATCAAATAAATGAAGCCTTGATGAGCATTAGAGACTTCTTTAAAAAAACTTTTGAACGGTACTTTGTGTGTGTGTGTCTGTGTGTGTGGGTGTGTGTGTATGTATATGTGTATATGTGTGTATATATATATATTTATACAAAATTTTTAAATATGACTTAAAAATATAAACACAATATAATCAAACAATATACTTTTATAAGTTTTATTTATCGTTTCATTTGTCGAAGAAATAGTCCCACCCCGTCCCACCCTGACCCACCCCAAACATCATCGTGTTGGAGTGATAGTTTACTCTACAAATCTTCCCTAGGTTTTTGTAGCCTTCCTAAAGCTAGATAATCATATTTCTGTCCTTAAATTTCAGTACCTGAACCAGTTTTTCCACTATGAAGTGAGCTAAAATGCAAAATAATGTGTTAAAGGACCTGGGTGTGACACACTCTCTGTGTTGTGTGTTACCCTTGTAAACACACCCAGTCCTGGTTGTGCAAGTCCTTCTTAAAGACAAAGTCATTATGTTCAGACTTTAGAGTTTCCCATGAGCAGTTCATCAAAAAAGTCCTCAAACACAACAGATTACACAAAGGTTGAATGTAAATATTGTAATATAAATATTCTGAGTATTCTGACATGTATAAGAGTTCTGACATCAAATAAGAAAGACTTATTGATTGTGTCCAAAACACAAGGAAGAAACTGGTTCAGGCAGGTTTCCAAGGCATCACATCACAACTAATGATCTAGAACAAATTCAAGTGAACTTTAGATATAACTAAGCAAATATTTAAAGACTACAGTGCCTATTTCTTGGTAGAACTGCAATAATAAATTCCAATGGACATTCATTAATTAATTTTTTCAACCACTCTTTCAATTCAAAAGCCATTTGTATCATTTCACGCACAGCACTGTGGCATATTAAAGGAACCTTGGAATCATTTATGCATCTATGATGCCTCCATTCCTCAATAAACTACCTACAGATGCTGACTTGGATCGATATGTACACTAGAGTACTAGACACATCTTTAAATCAAAAAGATTAATGGTATTCAATCATCCATTCGTCATCTTTTGTGAATGTAACTGCAGATAACTGTTGCTCTTGGACTGAAAAACAACATTAACATATATATATAAAACTCTTACCTGGGATAATAGGTGGTGTAGTTCATGTACAGTGGGTTACTGGCAGGGTAGAAGGCCGTGGTTGGTGCCAGGGTTCGGGGATTCAGCAGAAACTGGGAGGGGTAGATAGCTGCTGGCTCCACAGGTAGCACTGCTCCGGCAGGAAGGACCGCTCCGGAAGAAAGAAGCGCCGTCCCATGAGGAAATGCGTATGATGGCGGGGACAAACCTGAAATGGGGGAGGTGGGATATTGAGTAATTATTGAGTGAAAAAAAAAAAATCTTTAAGTGTCCGCTTATAGCAACAAGATGTGATTGTGGTGTTAATCTTGTCAAGGAAATTACTGACAAAATTATTCGTTTTTTTTTTGTTTTTTTTTTGATTCAGTCATTGACAATGGATATTAAAAAGATGTACAGTGGTGAGAATTTAAATGTTGTTTTTTTTTAATAAAATATACGGCTGATAAAAATATGAGAAAAAGTAATACTGCAAGAAATAAAAAATGCACTAAAAGTTTAGAAGAAAAAAAAAGTTGAAATAACCCAATTATAGTGTATAATCTAAATAACTAGAGAATTGGCATATTAGAGCTGAAAGAGTTGAACAATGATAAACTGAGCTAATTTGCTCACTTAAATGCAATCCATTTTATTCTCATTAAAATGTCATTAAATTATCAAAGTGTTATTTTTCTTGACAAAATTTGATGTACACCATTTTAATGAGAATAAAGTGGGCTAAAATTAATGAATGTGACACATGATGAAATATTTAATTTACATAATTACTAGCGATTATTCAAAAGTATTTTCGCCAACTAATTAAAGGATGTGGTCCTGACTGAACATAAGCCAGTTATAATGAAGGCTTTACACCTTTAAACTCCTTTAGAGTCCTGCTCATTGTTTGTCATCAGAGGCTTATGCAGTCATCCCATCAAGCAAACAATGAATAATGTAGTGCAATTCAACAGTGTAGCCACCTTAAAAGCCCACCCTAAACACAACCTCTCACATTGTGAACCCATGTATAAATGAGTTCAGGCATGTCTCATAGTTAACACTGCGGGTACAATTACAAATCTCATCTATCATGTGAATGTTATGCGTCTTAAATCTTAATTTCTATTAAAATATCTTTCCCAAACTTGATCTCACACTCAAAGCATGCAGCAAACCTTATCCCAAAACTGCCAATATCTGCCATTGAAATTCAGCTACAAGGTATGTTCCTCCACCCTTCAACACATATCAGTAAACAGCCACAGGCGTTCAGATGCCTTTAACCGGACTCATCCTGTGGCAGGCCGATGCCTTTACATGCCGCTGCTGGTTGTTAAGACGGCAAAGTTATGGAGCTGACTATCTAAAACCTGAAGAAAGAAAGAAATCTACACTAAATCAAACAGAAAGCGGCTTTACATGTGCAACAAAGTGCATATGGTGACATTGTGATGTGGATTAAAATCTTGTGCACATTAAGATTTAGAAAGATTGCACTAAATCACCTCAAATCAAAGCCCTCCATTCCCCCGCTGTGGAAAAGCATCTGACGAACTCAGATCTCAATTGAATAATAAAAAATAAAAAAAACAAGAAAAACATTTCACCCAACCAGATTCCTACCACTCCTGATGCCCATTCCTGCCTGGGCAGGAAATGTGGACAGGACACCCACCATGAATGAATAAGTGAATGAATGAGAGAAAGGGGAAAAACAGGAAGGCGTGAAGCGCCACCTACCCGCACACACAGCTGAGAGAAGCAGACCCAGAGCCCAGCGGCACTTACGTCGTAACTTACATGGCGGCGGCGAGAGGCCGCTCCTGTTGAGCGTCCCCCCCATCAGCACGATGTTCATCTCCTGAGCGGAGCACGCAAACACCTCCACGTAACGCTCCTTCATGCTGCGCTTGTGGCAGTGCTGGGCCGCCAGGAAGGCCCGGTCAGCTGAACGCATCTGGATAAAAGCATCACCCGATGGACGACCCTGACCAAACACACAAACAGAGGCTGAACTCATAAACTCACTTTTAAAAAAAATACAACAACCGCACTTAAGACAGCAGGATGTGTTTCTGCTTCAAATGCTTTAAAAATACTATACTATTTCATAATGAAGATATTTCAATTATTCTCATTTTAAATCTATTTTCAAAAAATACTGGAACCCTATACTAAAATACTAATAGTTTCTTGCACTTCTTATTCATTGGAGCTGCACCAGTGTTAGTTAGTGCACTTATTGGTTCTTTAAATCAAAAGCACATGGTGAGAAACAGTCTAATTGTTCTGCAGTCCAATACCTGAATGAACTATATTTAGATTCAACAACAGAAATACAAATAGCTATACATCTAAAAATCAGAGTAGTTACGGACAGATTGTTCATTTCCCAAAATGTAGTTAAAGACTTTATAAAAAAAAAATAAAAAAAATCAGTTTCTACATTTGTTTGTTTAATAAAGTTAATTCAATAATTATTGGATTGCATAATAAACAGTGTAAAAAGTTCTGCATGAACTGTTTTAAATCATTTGGCATTGAAATTACTTTTTCACCCCAAAATAAATGTATTCCTTAAAAAGTACTGCATTACCATTAAAATGTTTGGGGTTAGTAAGGCAAGACATTTCTTCAGCAAATATGCATTCAAAAAGTGACAGTAACATTTTTTACATTGTTACATATTCTATATTAGCAAATGCTGTTCCTTTAAACCTTCTATTCATCCATAAATCCTGAAAAATATTTATAGTTTCTACAAAAATATTAAGCAATACACTTCATAATTGTGTAATCATAAGAAATGTTTCTTGAGCACCAAATCGCCATATTAGAATTAACAATGTTCTTAAATATATTAAAATAAAGTATCTTTTAATTTGTAATGGTATTTTAAAATATTGCTGTATAATTTAAGCCTTGCTGAAATGTAAAATAATCCTTAATGGAACCATTAAGATGAATCAGAATCATTTAAACAAATTATTTCTTCGTGTCTAGCTGAAAATATGCAAGCCAGCTTTTTAGAAATTAGGTTTTGTGTGGAAACATTTCAATAGCCTATCCTTTTCTCAAGTTCTCTTCAGCGTACTTTGAGATATTGTAAAGACCAAGGCATGACAGAAACACATTGTAAAAGAATGAAGAAACACAAGTCCTGACAAAAGCTGTGACTAATCAACCTTTTTTATGGAGCGGTTGAGCCAAAGAGGGAAAACTCCCCAACAGAACACATTCTGAACTGCAGAGGTGTTTATTTCACTGGATGAAGTTCTTATGAATGCTACAGTTCATATGTATATAAGTGTGTCTAAGATGCTTACCTGCTGGTTGAGCACCATATGCACTCCATGTGGCTTGATGTCAGCAGTGTATTCCCCCAAGAAAACCAATATGTCCTGGATGGTGGCATCGTACGGCAGACCCCTCAATCTCACGCAGTCCCGCACACCTGTCACTGCTGCCGTTGGGGGCATGAATGTGGGGGGTGGCACAACAGACAGGATGGGGGATGGGGCCACGGGAATCAAGGGGGCCGATGAGTATCTGTTCAGTACCTGACACACAAATGCTGGAGTTGAATGACTGGCATTGCACATTATCAAAAAGACTTCTGTCTGTTTATAGCTCCATGTGTGGAGATGATGGATGAGCCTGGAGATACTGTTTGTGTCTGTATCCTCAAATGCACTAATAAATGGAGACAACTTGTCCACATATATAAAACGTGTTGGTTTTATATTCGTTGGAACTTTACCAGATCGAGTCTACCAAACCAAACATGTACAGTCTGATCACCAACACTTTAGAGTTAGCATAGAAATGCACAGCTTTTTGTTTGTTTCTTTCTTTCTTTATATTTGATTATTTAAATGTTTATCATGTAATTACCCATTCAACTTATAATTAAATCTTCTCAATGCCATTGTACTTAGTTTGGCCAATATATTTGACCAGTATTCATATTTTTCCCATGATTAGTTCAAAGGTAAAATAAGTAACTTAATGCATATTTTGCATTTATTCTCGAATGAGAAACAAAACATGGTACCATGATAACCCTTAGACAGCCTAAAACTAAGATGAAAATAAATCTGCAATCATTTTGAGAGCAAAACAACTCAGCGATTATGTGATACAGGCATAAAGAAAAAAACATTAATAAATTAATCTTTATAAAAGAATTTTTTTAATGCATGTTATGTTTAGAGCTGTAGTCTGTTATGTACTCATTGTGTTAAAAAAATCAGTTCTGCATATTGTCATTAAACACTTATTAAAAAAAGCACTTTTGTTTACACTTATCAGGTAAACACGGGCAACAGAGGTTAGTGTTTGTTGTGTGAGGGATTCAGATTTCCTTTTGTGTCAGACATAAGTCCAGACATCTGGTATTATTGATGTGGTTCAATTTAAGTATTCTGTATTCTGAATAAAAAACCTACTTGCTGGTGATCAAGCACACATGATGTCTGCTCGTGATTTATGGGAGCTGAGTAGCTGAGTAGCCTTGGTTTGATGTACATGACAACAGCTAAATATTAATACAAATTAATTCCAAATCATTTTACAAAAATAGTAACAATGAGATTTGAATGGTTTTTACAGTAAAGAACAGGAAGACTACAAGAGAGATTTGTAGCTAATCTTTTACAGATTGCAGATCTGAGTGTTTGTCTAGCCAGCCGGGTCGTTCAGACGGAGTACATGCTTGTACATACACTTACACACCCAAACCCCTCATGTTTTACTTGCCCTGCCAAGTCAGTCTAAACCAACTGGACTTATACACTCCACACAAATAATGATTTCAAATAGGAAGCGCTGCTCTCACCTGTTGCACCTCAGCCGCAGTGCTTTTGAACAGCTCTATGTACCTCTTGCCCAGGATGTCCTTGTGTTTTTTCAGTGCATTCTGAGCATGTTCCTCGCATGAGAACAGCACGAACGCGTCCCCGGTGGGCCTGCCATCGGGAAACCGTACGAACAGAATGCCTTCGCTGTCGTCTGTCACAGGACATGCCGGGGAGAAGAACTGCAGCACCTGCTCTGCGGTGGCGGTGAACGGAAGTCCACGCATGCGTACGATAACCTGATTCTCCCTCGACAGAAATTTGGCAACTTCATTAGAGGTACCTGCCAGTCAGACATTGACACATGAGCCACTCAACATGATGCTAAAAATACACAAAACATACTCAAATCAATGCAAATAACACTGACAGAAACTCCAGAAATCAGATGATATACACAATTTATGCTACAACCGCATTCATACAATAACAAGAAAATATTTAATTGGGCAAGATTGTTCACAGATAGGGATGGGAGAGTAAGAAATTTAGTTCCCGTTCCAATTCTTGTAAAAGGTTCCAGTTACTTCACTTCCTGCAGTTATTTCAAGGCATAAATATTTGGAAAAAAATAAATGCCATTTCGTTGCCAAACAATGGGATAATTTCAATAATAAATAAACGTAGAGCAGTTCTCACCGAGGTGTGTTTACACAGACTGCACTGTATGTTTTTGATTTGCTTCAATGAATCGTTCATTCAGGAGTCACACTACATCGGATGTGCATCACATTTTTAGACTCAAAGAACCGGCTCATTCAAGAAATTAAGTTTGGGAATCTACTGGTCACAATGGACCATTTTTCTTTTTTTTTACGAAACTGGTAGTGAATAAGAGTTGATTATTCATGGAATTGAATTAATTATGGAACCAGTTCTGAATAAGAATAAGAACTAGTTCTCACTTCCCGACCCTGTCCACACACAAACCCAAATATCACATGCATGCAAACTCAAGCAAAAAAAGGAAAAGGAAATTACCTCCAGCTATCTTTAAAAAGTCTTCACCTGTTGCCTTGTAAACCTGCAATAAAAAAAAATTTAAATAATTGACACACCATTCCACTACAATGAAAAAAAATTGTGGAGAATTATATTTATATAATTTATTTGATACATGTACCATATTTTCCGGACTATTAGTCACACTTTTTTTCATAGTTTGGCTGGTCCTGCGACTTATAGTCAGGTGCGACTTATTTATCGAAATTAATTTGACGTGAACCAAGAGAAATGAGCCAAGAGCAAACATTATCGTATACAGCCACCAGAGGGCGCTCTATGCTGCTGAGTGCTCCTGTAGTCTACCACTGAAAACATAGAGCGCCCTCTCGCTGCCGTAGACGGTAATGTTTTCTCTTGGTTCTTGGTTCTAAATAAATGCGACGTATAGTCTAGTGCGACTTATATATGTTTTTTTTCCTTGTCATGACGTATTTTTGGACTGATGCGACTTATACTCAGGTACGACTTATAGTCCAAAAAATACGGTATGTATCACTATAGCAGCTTCATGAATGTGTGTATACCTCAATGTATCTGGTACCCATGTGATGCTTGTGTCTCTGCAGGGCCAAATCCCTATGCTCTTCACTCTCAAACCGCACTAGTGCCTCTCCATTCCTCCTTCCCTGAGCATTCAGACACAATGCAGCACCTCCTCTACACAAACAGACACACACAGACAGTCATTCATCAGACACAACGATCGGCATAGTGCACAGACTGAATGATGATCATTTATTAAGAAGTACTTCCTGTGGGTGGATTGCAGGTTGTGTGTGCATACTTGGCAATGTTGAGACCCCTGAAGAATCGGGCGATGTCCTGGTCTGAGGACTGCCATGGAAGACCCCGAGCTCTGATCACCGTGTTATCATCCACCCTCTCCATCTTACTGCTATACACACACATACATGCAATTTAAACAATGTGTCACAACAACTCTTGAAGTAGCAAAGCAGTTCTCATTGGATTCAACAGAAGATTTCAGTGACCTGCATGACTTCCAGTAAATGTGCTCGGGCTAGATTGAGGAGTGATATTGGAAAGCATTTTATCAGATATTTTTAATTAATAAAATATTTCTGAATAAAAATAAAAACTTCAAAATATCTCACTAGATAAGATTACTGTAATGCTTGTTTAGCGGGGAGCAAACATAAGTGGTTCTTAATGAAATATTACATGTTCGTTAGTGAATAGGACATAATTGAATTCACTGCATGAGCTTTTCCTTATACATTTATATATATAAAAAGAAACAAACTCTATATTCAATTACTCCTGAATAAAAATACTCTATAATACTTATAGCTCCAGCACCATACATTTTCACGTAAACTTAAACTAATATGACATATCTCCAATATCCATTAATCAACAATTTTATAGAAATTGCACTTACAAACAGTAATCTCTTAGTCTAATGTTTTAGATGTGTAACAGACATTTAATAAAAATTGTATAATCATTATACAAAGTCCTATGACTTTGTGTGATTTTATTAATTTCACAGACTTTTCCAGACCATTCAGATTAAAATTCCTTGATATTTACAGTATTTTCAAAAATTGTGGGAAAAAAGCAAATCCAGGTACTCTTATAATATGATGGATGGCAACAAAGGTATGATTGGTCATTAACATTAACGTGGAGCTTAGCAAAAAAAAAAAAACAATCTGAAAAAAAAAAAACAACTGAACACAGTTGCAGACATATGTTTGTTAGTTTAAATAAGAAACAGCTCTTACCATGTGCCAGTCTCAAACTTGTCATTCACTTTTTCAGGGAAGGAGAACTGGTGGCCTATGAAGACGAATAAAGCAGGTTCATAACAAACAATTATGAATATTAAATTCACGTGTTCAGACAATAAAAGTTGTAAGGACTTACAGACAGGCTCCGAGATGAGTGCTAAAACAGTTTCTGACATCTGCTGAATCATATGAGCAGTGAAAGCATGAAGAGAAGAATCTACCACCACTTTCAGATCTGATTGCAACCGCAGTCAAGGAATAGAGGGTCTGGGTTAAGTGTCACTCGTGATAATTACCAGCTAATGACACAGTAAAGATGCAAAGAACAACTAGGGTTTATAAATGCAAAAGGAACGTTGAAACACAGCAGTTCCATAAAGGCACAACAGAAATATGAAGGGTGTGAATACATTTTGATTAACTTTTCTTACTGTGTAGAGGGCTGTGTTATTGCATTGTGTGTGTGTGTGTGTGTGTGTGTGTTAAGACATTACAGCGTAGGTGTGGCAGGTTAAGCTTGTTGGCTAAACACTTTTGGCTTTCTCTTGCTGGCTCAATTGAGCCCACACTATTGTGAGTCTATTTGCATTTCAAAACCTTGGGATCCTGCAGCCAACACCCTGTTACCTATCGTTCTCTCTCTCTCTCACACACACACACACACACACACACACACACACACACACACACACACACACACACTCAAATGCAACTTCCTCACACTAGTTGTCAGAGAATTATGAGGTAATGTGTATTAATCTACCCTCATCCATTCAAGATTCACAAAAAATACACAAAAGATAATATTTGACATGTCTTTTAAGGATACAGTCAGCCATGACCTGAAGATTCAAGTCTTTCAGTTCCCCTTCTGATGGGAATTTCTTCTTGAACTCTTTCCGCAGGTCAAAGAAGGAGAAGAAACACTCAGGCAACAAAATATTCTGAAAAGCACAAAAGTAAGCATTTGCCCTTACAAATTATTAAACTAAATATGGATATTTTCACAGATATCACCCACTCAGTTGCAGTATTTAGAGATTGATACCTTGCTGGATGCTTCAGGATGGAGGACTTGACGAATGTGCAGCTGTCCATCCGTACAGAGGTAGAAGGTGTTTCCTGCACCTGCATCCACTTCTGCACATATCCTCTGATTCAACTGCACACACATGGACTCTCTGAGTAAACGCCACTGTTATGTGGCCTTTAATACATACAAGGCTGCTCACGCAAATATCAATCTACAAGCTGTTAAATAATGTGTTTAAAAATGTGTAAAAAGTTAGAAAATAAAGTTTTGCATTTGAAAGTGTCCACTTTCAAACGCAAACTTCCTTATGTATGTTCAACCAGAAGTTCTGAAAACAGAGAGACTAAAAGAGAAATACCATCCTGTCAGAACAGATTATGTAGGAATGATCACCTGTTCGATGGCCTCCTCGAGCGGATCAGCTTCTGTCAAGGCCTCCTCGGTGAGTCCACTCACCTCCTGACACTCCTCAGAGAGCTCAACATGATCCGGTTTGACTAGCAATTCATTTACCTGACCTGCCTGAATGTAGAAAGCAGAGGAATGCTCAACTTCCAACATATCCATTTACATAGGCAAATAAATAAAATGGATGGATGAATTGATAAATAGCAGGGGAAAAGATAGATTTAGATTGATAGAGCCTTAGATTTGACTGACTAATTTTGGTTTTAAATAGCCGACATATATAATTGTTGAAAATGCTCTCTCTCACCTACAACAGAATTATTATACAGTATACACACAAATGCACATATACAAACAGATAGATAGACAGATAGATAATAAATAAATATATTTTAATATTTGACCTAAATAAATTTTCTTTAAAAAAAAATCGGACATGTATAAATGTAAAACTCGCTCTACGTTTTGCAGAATTACCACACACGCACACGCACGCACGCATACACACCGTCATGGGGAAATATAAAATTACCTTTTTAGTCGCTAAATCCACAACTTGCCAAACCAACTGTACAATTTCCTTCTCATCTGATCCCAACTGGTCCCCACTTGCGCCAGATGTTGTGGTGAAAAAAACAACCAGATAATCTGGATTAACCGTCATTTTTAAAAAGGAAAAAAAAACTATTGTCACACCACCCAGCAAAAGCAAAACCCTAGAGATCAACTCCAGGTGACGGAAAAGCGAAGAGCCCAGTGACCCCACACCTACGGACAAATCAGTGCCAGGTTCGGACTCGCCTTGATGTTTCTCGTGGCCTTTAAATTGCGTGAGAATCGATGCAAACCAGTCCGAAACCCTTGGCTCTGCTCCGCAATGGCTGCTTGGATCGCGCTGGTTTTGTGTGCGCCCTACCTGGCCACCGCCCACGTGACACAGGTAAAAGATACCTGCCCAAAAGAAAGCCCTCCTACTGCTCCAGAGAAACAAGGACGTGGCATGGCATGCCGAAAACACACTGGTGTTACATGATGTGAGGGAATTCAGGATCTGTTTATTACACGTTTACACAGTCTACTAATAAAATAATCCAGCATTAACACCTGCTCAACTGCCGGACGTAAGGCCTTTCAGTGTAGTTATAATATTGAAGCCAATGTAACTGAACTATATTAGCTGGTATTAGCCTGAACAAATCCATAGTCTTAAAATATCCATTATAGGTCTATAACCATTTTATGAGTCAATTTATCACAGTTACAAAGCACAGGTAAACATATAGGCCTATACCCGGGCGGCGAACTCCGGTCCTGAAACTCTGGCACTTGCTTGTAGCATTCTAGTAACCCTTCAGACCTTGATGAACTTGTTCAGGTGTGTTCAGTAGGGTTAAAGCAAAACTCTGCAGGGCTGCGGATCTCCAGGACCGACGTTAGCCACCCCGGGCCTATACAGTGAGTGTATAGATAGATAGAGATCTGTTAGTATGACCTTAATCAGCAACCCTCAGTGCTTCATGTCTTAAACAGAAACAGTGCGAACAACAGTTGCTCAGCCACCTCCAGCAGTACTGTGGCCTGAGTCTGTTAAATGTTACAAAAGGCCTTCAGTTATTTATTTTATTAAGTTTGACTACTTTAATTACCCTTTATCAATGTTTTCTGATTTTCTTAAAACCTGATATTGGACTCTTTTAGGTCCTTAATAGAGCGAAGGTGCATTACTTTAACCTGTAAATTGTTATGTTCCTTATAAATTTGAGTTTAAAAGACCCATTGTTTGTCTATTTTCAACAACACTGGACTTTCATTTTCTTTTTCTCTTTTTTTTTGTAATTTTTTTCTTTGTCTTTTCCTTTCTGTCATTCCTGTGCATGAATCACTAAGAGATTTCTAGTAATTCCTTTGTAATGATTTGTAATTTTGTAATCATTTTGTGTGCAATTAAAAATCTTTATAAAACAGTGGCATTTGAAATTAATCTATAAATGGTACATTTTATTTAAAAGTAAATTACATTTGAGAAGATTTTGTATGTAATAAAATGTTTTTGTTTCAAACTCTTAATGATAATAACAAATAAATAAAACATTATTTTCGTAAAATAAATAAATAAATAAATAAATAAAGGATTTTGATGAGTAAATTTACTGCAGTGAATATGAAATTTTGCAAGGAGTAATAATATGTTAATAATAAAGTATTTATTAATTTGATCTTTTTGTGTATTAAAGATGCCGAACAGTAGCCTACATTAAAAAAAAAAAAGAGAGAAACTCGGAAGCACTCAACAAAACAATCCCATAAGATACGAATATCTGTTTAATTAGGGGCACTACAAAAATAATTGTATCTTATGTCCATAACTAAACTCTACTACTGAAACTACAACACACCTGACATACACCTTCAACACACCTGACATACACCTTCAACTCCGGAAGTGTTTCCTTTGCCGGAAGTTCCAATGTGACCAAGACAGATGGCGGGGGATTCTGCACGTTCAAACGCTCAAGCATGAAAGTGCAGAGGTAAGCTTGCGAAGTTTTCTATTTTAACCCGTGTCTTTTAACCGCATGGTACAGAGACTAAAGTCTAACAGACAAATTATTTCAACGTCCTTCTTGAAGTTTTCATTATAACAACACATGAGAGCTGCATGTGAACAGTAGTTAGCTTGCTATTTGCCACAGTAATTCATACATATTCAGTTCATTAAAGATAGTATTCACATTTCATATTGACACCCTTTATTCTTAATTTTAAACAATAGGGTTAACCTACTATAGATGTTGTTTGGCAGAGCAAACCTGACGTTTCGTGTAAATTGTTCCCCAGAGCAAACCAACAATTGGCTGTATTGTTGTTATTGACAGCGTATTTGAGTTGCTATTAACAAGCAGAATGTATCGTGATAAACCGTTTATTATTGACAATAATATGTTCATATATTGTAGTAAAGGTATCAGCCAGTGCTTGTTCAGTTACAACCCCAGTGCTCAGATGAGCTCATGGTTCATGTTTTTGAGATTAGATTAGATTATATTAAACTTTATTGTCATTGTACATGTAAGGTACAGGGTAACGAAATGGATCTAGCATCTAACCAGATGTGCAATAAGCAGTAAGTACAGAAGGTCTACAATATGTACAATACATATACAGATAAGGCAGTATTATGGACATCATTTAAAGATTTTTAAATACTATCAGCATGATATACATATAGGTGTACTATGAACATATTATACAGATGGATTATGTAAAATTATATGTACACTATAGGCAGAATCTATGGACATATAAATATCATGTATACTAGTGCAATGGACAGTAAAGTGTATAGAAATTATTTCAGTGTGCAAATGGGTTACTCGTATTCTGGATGAACAGACAGTAGTGCAAGTAATAACAAATTTACTGTTTTTAGCTTGTTTGTAAATAAATCAAATGTGGTGATGAGGAGTGGGAGGAGTCTGTGTGTGTGGTGGGGGGGGGGTGTTGAGGGGGGTCAGAGGGCAGAGTTCAGCAAGGAGACAGTTGTAGGGAAAAAGCTGTTCCTGGATCTGCTGGTACTTGTCCGGAGGCTCCTAAAGTGCCTCTTGGAGGGCAGGAGGTTAAACAGTCTCTGGTCAGGGTGAGAGGAGTCCTTGAGAATGCTGCGAGCTTGACGTAGTTGGCGTTTTCTCTGGATGTCCTGAAGAGCAGGAAGTGGTGTCCCTGTGATGTGTTGGGCAGTTTTCACCACCCTCTGCAGTGCCTTGCGGTCAGCCACTGAGCAGTTCCCATACCAGACTGTGATGCAACTGGTCAGGATGCTCTCAGTCGCACACCGGTAGAAGTTCACCAGGATGGCTGAAGACAGCTGGTTCTTCTTCAGTGTCCTGAGGAAGAAGAGGCGCTGGTGAGCCTTCTTGACCAGGCTGGAGGTGTTTGTAGTCCAGGACAGGTCCTCCGAAATGGTGGTTCCCAGGAACTTGAAGCTGGAGACACGTTCAGCAACCATCCCGTTAATGTGGATGGGGTCATGCGTGCTTCCTTTCTTCTTCCTGAAGTCCACAATGAGCTCTTTTGTCTCGCTGGTGTTAAGGAGCAGTTTATTGTCAGTGAACCATGTGGCCAGGTGCTGTACCTCCTCCCTATCGTTGTCTCTGATGAGGCCAATCATTGATGCCGCAGGTATCGAGCTTGAAACATGACAAAACTATTTGAATTCTGAATTTGGCAAAGTGTCATTTAACGAAACTGAATATTTTACTTTATGTAATTTATGTAACATTTATTCATCGTTAAC
>NC_039283.1:4869096-4884096 GCF_003368295.1 Carassius auratus
TATATATATAATAGAATGCTTCAAGTCTTCAAGAAGTCAAATTGAATATTCTAAAATTCAAATGCAACCTGTGATTATCAGAGATTGATTTATTAAGATTTAATTTTTGAATTAAAGAGTTATTATATGAATTATTATAGAAGTTATTATATTAATTATTATATAATTTATTACATCATTAAATTATTATATTAACCATAGGCCTAGGCTACCGGATTGTATTGCATGCGATGTAGACAGCATTCGAATTAAGTTAACGATGAATAAATGTTACATAAATTACATAAAGTAAATATTCAGTTTCGTTAAGTGACACTTTGCCAAATTCAGAATTCAAATAGTTTGTCATGTTTCAAGCTCGATACTGCGGCATCAATGAATGGCCTCATCAGAGACAACGATAGGGAGGAGGTACAGCACCTGGCCACATGGTTCACTGACAATAACTGCTCCTTAACACCAGCGAGACAAAAGAGCTCATTGTGGACTTCAGGAAGAAGAAGGAAGCACGCATGACCCCATCCACATTACGGGATGGTTGCTGAACGTGTCTCCAGCTTCAAGTTCCTGGGAACCACCATTTCGGAGGACCTGTCCTGGACTACAAACACCTCCAGCCTGGTCAAGAAGGCTCACCAGCGCCTCTTCTTCCTCAGGACACTGAAGAAGAACCAGCTGTCTTCAGCCATCCTGGTGAACTTCTACCGGTGTGCGACTGAGAGCATCCTGACCAGTTGCATCACAGTCTGGTATGGGAACTGCTCAGTGGCTGACCGCAAGGCACTGCAGAGGGTGGTGAAAACTGCCCAACACATCACAGGGACACCACTTCCTGCTCTTGAGGACATCTAGAGAAAACGCCAACTACGTCGAGCTTGCAGCATTCTCAAGGACTCCTCTCACCCTGACCAGAGACTGTTTAACCTCCTGCCCTCCAAGAGGCACTTTAGGAGCCTCCGGACAAGTACCAGCAGATCCAGGAACAGCTTTTTCCCTACAACTGTCTCCTTGCTGAACTCTGCCTCTGACCCCCTCAACACCCCCCCCCCCACCACCACACACACAGACTCCTCCCACTCCTCATCACCACATTTGATTTATTTACAAACAAGCTAAAAACAGTAAATTTGTTATTACTTGCACTACTGTCTGTTCATCCAGAATACTGAGTAACCCATTTGCACACTGAAATAATTTCTATACACTTTACTGTCCATTGCACTAGTATACATGATATTTATATGTCCATAGTTTCTGCCTATAGTGTACATATCATTTTTACATAATCCATCTGTATAATATGTTCATAGTACACCTATATGTAAATCATGCTGATAGTATTTAAAAATCTTTAAATGATGTCCATAATACTGCCTTATCTGTATATGTATTGTACATATTGTAGACCTTCTGTACTTACTGCTTATTGCACATCTGGTTAGATGCTAGATCCATTTCGTTGCCCTGTACCTTACATGTACAATGACAATAAAGTTTAATATAATCTAATCTAATCTCAAAAACATGAACCATGAGCTCATCTGAGCACTGGGGTTGTAACTGAACAAGCACTGGCTGATACCTTTACTACAATATATGAACATATTATTGTCAATAATAAACGGTTTATCACGATACATTCTGCTTGTTAATAGCAACTCAAATACGCTGTCAATAACAACAATACAGCCACTTGTTGGTTTGCTCTGGGGAACAACTTACACGAAACGTCAGGTTTGCTCTGCCAAACAACATCTATAGTAGGTTAACCCTACTGTTTAAAATTAAGAATAAAGGGTGTCAATATGAAATGTGAATACTATCTTTAATGAACTGAATATGTATGAATTACTGTGGCAAATAGCAAGCTAACTACTGTTCACATGCAGCTCTCATGTGTTGTTATAATGAAAACTTCAAGAAGGACGTTGAAATAATTTGTCTGTTAGACTTTAGTCTCTGTACCATGCGGTTAAAAGACACGGGTTAAAATAGAAAACTTCGCAAGCTTACCTCTGCACTTTCATGCTTGAGCGTTTGAACGTGCAGAATCCCCCGCCATCTGTCTTGGTCACATTGGAACTTCCGGCAAAGGAAACACTTCCGGAGTTGAAGGTGTATGTCAGGTGTGTTGTAGTTTCAGTAGTAGAGTTTAGTTATGGACATAAGATACAATTATTTTTGTAGTGCCCCTAATTAAACAGATATTCGTATCTTATGGGATTGTTTTGTTGAGTGCTTCCGAGTTTCTCTCTTTTTTTTTTTAATGTAGGCTACTGTTCGGCATCTTTAATACACAAAAAGATCAAATTAATAAATACTTTATTATTAACATATTATTACTCCTTGCAAAATTTCATATTCACTGCAGTAAATTTACTCATCAAAATCCTTTATTTATTTATTTATTTATTTATTTTACGAAAATAATGTTTTATTTATTTGTTATTATCATTAAGAGTTTGAAACAAAAACATTTTATTACATACAAAATCTTCTCAAATGTAATTTGCTTTTAAATAAAATGTACCTTTTATAGATTCATTTCAAATGCCACTGTTTTATAAAGATTTTTAATTGCACACAAAATGATTACAAAATTACAAATCATTACAAAGGAATTACTAGAAATCTCTTAGTGATTCATGCACAGGAATGACAGAAAGGAAAAGACAAAGAAAAAAATTACAAAAAAAAAGAGAAAAAGAAAATGAAAGTCCAGTGTTGTTGAAAATAGACAAACAATGGGTCTTTTAAACTCAAATTTATAAGGAACATAACAATTTACAGGTTAAAGTAATGCACCTTCGCTCTATTAAGGACCTAAAAGAGTCCAATATCAGGTTTTAAGAAAATCAGAAAACATTGATAAAGGGTAATAACTAAAAGATAAATAACTGAAGGCCTTTTGTAACATTTAACAGACTCAGGCCACAGTACTGCTGGAGGTGGCTGAGCAACTGTTGTTCACACTGTTTCTGTTTAAGACATGAAGCACTGAGGGTTGTTGATTAAGGTCATACTAACAGATCTCTATCTATCTATACACTCACTGTATAGGCCCGGGGTGGCTAACGTCGGTCCTGGAGATCCGCAGCCCTGCAGAGTTTTGCTTTAACCCTACTGAACACACCTGAACAAGCTCATCAAGGTCTGAAGGGTTACTAGAATGCTACAAGCAAGTGCCAGAGTTTCAGGACCGGAGTTCGCCGCCCGGGTATAGGCCTATATGTTTACCTGTGCTTTGTAACTGTGATAAATTGACTCATAAAATGGTTATAGACCTATAATGGATATTTTAAGACTATGGATTTGTTCAGGCTAATACCAGCTAATATAGTTCAGTTACATTGGCTTCAATATTATAACTACACTGAAAGGCCTTACGTCCGGCAGTTGAGCAGGTGTTAATGCTGGATTATTTTATTAGGAGACTGTGTAAACGTGTAATAAACAGATCCTGAATTCCCTCACATCATGTAACACCAGTGTGTTTTCGGCATGCCATGCCACGTCCTTGTTTCTCTGGAGCAGTAGGAGGGCTTTCTTTTGGGCAGGTATCTTTTACCTGTGTCACGTGGGCGGTGGCCAGGTAGGGCGCACACAAAACCAGCGCGATCCAAGCAGCCATTGCGGAGCAGAGCCAAGGGTTTCGGACTGGTTTGCATCGATTCTCACGCATTTTAAAGGCCACGAGAAACATCAAGGCGAGTCCGAACCTGGCACTGATTTGTCCGTAGGTGTGGGGTCACTGGGCTCTTCGCTTTTCCGTCACCTGGAGTTGATCTCTAGGGTTTTGCTTTTGCTGGGTGGTGTGACAATAGTTTTTTTTTTCCTTTTTAAAAATGACGGTTAATCCAGATTATCTGGTTGTTTTTTTCACCACAACATCTGGCGCAAGTGGGGACCAGTTGGGATCAGATGAGAAGGAAATTGTACAGTTGGTTTGGCAAGTTGTGGATTTAGCGACTAAAAAGGTAATTTTATATTTCCCCATGACGGTGTGTATGCGTGCGTGCGTGCGCGTGCGTGGTAATTCTGCAAAACGTAGAGCGAGTTTTACATTTATACATGTCCGATTTTTTTTTAAAGAAAAATTTATTTAGGTCAAATATTAAAATATATTTATTTATTATCTATCTGTCTATCTATCTGTTTGTATATGTGCATTTGTGTGTATACTGTATAATAATTCTGTTGTAGGTGAGAGAGAGCATTTTCAACAATTATATATGTCAGCTATTTAAAACCAAAATTAGTCAGTCAAATCTAAGGCTCTATCAATCTAAATCTATCTTTTCCCCTGCTATTTATCAATTCATCCATCCATTTTATTTATTTGCCTATGTAAATGGATATGTTGGAAGTTGAGCATTCCTCTGCTTTCTACATTCAGGCAGGTCAGGTAAATGAATTGCTAGTCAAACCGGATCATGTTGAGCTCTCTGAGGAGTGTCAGGAGGTGAGTGGACTCACCGAGGAGGCCTTGACAGAAGCTGATCCGCTGGAGGAGGCCATCGAACAGGTGATCATTCCTACATAATCTGTTCTGACAGGATGGTATTTCTCTTTTAGTCTCTCTGTTTTCAGAACTTCTGGTTCAACATACATAAGGAAGTTTGCGTTTGAAAGTGGACACTTTCAAATGCAAAACTTTATTTTCTAGTTTTTACACATTTTTAAACACATTATTTAACAGCTTGTAGATTGATATTTGCGTGAGCAGCCTTGTATGTATTAAAGGCCACATAACAGTGGCGTTTACTCAGAGAGTCCATGTGTGTGCAGTTGAATCAGAGGATATGTGCAGAAGTGGATGCAGGTGCAGGAAACACCTTCTACCTCTGTACGGATGGACAGCTGCACATTCGTCAAGTCCTCCATCCTGAAGCATCCAGCAAGGTATCAATAAATACTGCAACTGAGTGGGTGATATCTGTGAAAATATCCATATTTAGTTTAATAATTTGTAAGCGCAAATGCTTACTTTTGTGCTTTTCAGAATATTTTGTTGCCTGAGTGTTTCTTCTCCTTCTTTGACCTGCGGAAAGAGTTCAAGAAGAAATTCCCATCAGAAGGGGAACTGAAAGACTTGAATCTTCAGGTCATGGCTGACTGTATCCTTAAAAGACATGTCAAATATTATCTTTTGTGTATTTTTTGTGAATCTTGAATGGATGAGGGTAGATTAATACACATTACCTCATAATTCTCTGACAACTAGTGTGAGGAAGTTGCATTTGAGTGTGTGTGTGTGTGTGTGTGTGTGAGAGAGAGAACGATAGGTAACAGGGTGTTGGCTGCAGGATCCCAAGGTTTTGAAATGCAAATAGACTCACAATAGTGTGGGCTCAATTGAGCCAGCAAGAGAAAGCCAAAAGTGTTTAGCCAACAAGCTTAACCTGCCACACCTACGCTGTAATGTCTTAACACACACACACACACACACAATGCAATAACACAGCCCTCTACACAGTAAGAAAAGTTAATCAAAATGTATTCACACCCTTCATATTTCTGTTGTGCCTTTATGGAACTGCTGTGTTTCAACGTTCCTTTTGCATTTATAAACCCTAGTTGTTCTTTGCATCTTTACTGTGTCATTAGCTGGTAATTATCACAAGTGACACTTAACCCAGACCCTGTATTCCTTGACTGCGGTTCCAATCAGATCTGAAAGTGGTGGTAGATTCTTCTCTTCATGCTTTCACTGCTCACATGGTTCAGCAGATGTCAGAAACTGTTTTAGCACTCATCTCGGAGCCTGTCTGTAAGTCCTTACAGCTTTTATTGTCTGAACACGTGAATTTAATATTCATAATTGTTTGTTATGAACCTGCTTTATTCGTCTTCATAGGCCACCAGTTCTCCTTCCCTGAAAAAGTGAATGACAAGTTTGAGACTGGCACATGGTAAGAGCTGTTTCTTATTTAAACTAACAAACATTTGTCTGCAACTGTGTTCAGTTTTTTTTTGCTAAGCTCCACCTTAATGTTAATGACCAGTCATACCTTTGCAACTGTTGCCATCCACCATATTATAAGAGTACCTGGATTTGCTTTTTTCCCACAATTTTTTGAAAATACTGTAAATATCAAGGAATTTTAATCTGAATGGTCTGGAAAAGTCTGTGAAATTAATAAAATCACACAAAGTCATAGGACTTTGTATAATGATTATACAATTTTTATTAAATGTCTGTTACACATCTAAAACATTAGACTAAGAGATTACTGTTTGTAAGTGCAATTTCTATAAAATTGTTGATTAATGGATATTGGAGATATGTCATATTAGTTTAAGTTTACGTGAAAATGTATGGTGCTGGAGCTATAAGTATTATAGAGTATTTTTATTCAGGAGTTATTGAATATAGAGTTTGTTTCTTTTTATATATATATATATATATATGTATAAGGAAAAGCTCATGCAGTGAATTCAATTATGTCCTATTCACTAACGAACATGTAATATTTCATTAAGAACCACTTACGTTTGCTCCCCGCTAAACAAGCATTACAGTAGTCTTATCTAGTGAGATATTTTGAAGTTTTTATTTTTATTCCGAAATATTTTATTAATTAAAAATATCTGATAAAATGCTTTCCAATATCACACCTCAATCTAGCCCGAGCACATTTACTGGAAGTCATGCAGGTCACTGAAATCTTCTGTTGAATCCTATGAGAACTGCTTTGCTACTTCAAGAGTTGTTGTGACACATTGTTTAAATTGCATGTATGTGTGTGTATAGCAGTAAGATGGAGAGGGTGGATGATAACACGGTGATCAGAGCTCGGGGTCTTCCATGGCAGTCCTCAGACCAGGACATCGCCCGATTCTTCAGGGGTCTCAACATTGCCAAGTATGCACACACAACCTGCAATCCACCCACAGGAAGTACTTCTTAATAAATGATCATCATTCAGTCTGTGCACTATGCCGATCGTTTTGTCTGATGAATGACTGTCTGTGTGTGTCTGTTTGTGTAGAGGAGGTGCTGCATTGTGTCTGAATGCTCAGGGAAGGAGGAATGGAGAGGCACTAGTGCGGTTTGAGAGTGAAGAGCATAGGGATTTGGCCCTGCAGAGACACAAGCATCACATGGGTACCAGATACATTGAGGTATGCACACATTCATGAAGCTGCTATAGTGATACATACCATATTTTTTGGACTATAAGTCGTACCTGAGTATAAGTCGCATCAGTCCAAAAATACGTCATGACGAGGAAAAAAACATATATAAGTCGCACTAGACTATACGTCGCATTTATTTAGAACCAAGAACCAAGAGAAATCATTACCGTCTACAGCCGCGAGAGGGCACTCTGTGCTGCACAGTGTAGGCTACAGGAGCACTGAGCAGCATCTCTGGCAGTATAGAGCGCCCTCTCGCGGCTGGAAACAGTAATGTTTTCTCTCGGTTCATTTCTATTGGTTCATGTCAAATTAATTTTGATAAATAAGTCGCACCTGACTATAAGCCACAGGACCAGCCAAACTATGAAAAAAAGTGTGAGTTATAGTCCGGAAAATACGGTACATGTATCAAATAAATTATAAAAATATAATTTCCCACAACTTTTTTTCATTGTAGTGGAATGGTATGTCAATTATTTACATTTTTTTTGTATTGCAGGTTTACAAGGCAACAGGTGAAGACTTTTTAAAGATAGCTGGAGGTAATTTCCTTTTTCTTTTTTTGCTTGAGTTTACATGCTTGATATTTTGGTTTATGTGTGGACAGGATCGGGAACTGAGAACTAGTTCTTATTCTTATTCAGAACTGGTTCCATAATTAATTCAATTCCATGAATAATCAACTCTTATTCACTACCAGTTTCGTAAAAAAAAAAAAGAAAAATGGTCCATTGTGACCAGTAGATTCCCAAACTTAATTTCTTGAATTAGCCGGTTCTTTGAGTCTGAAAATGTGATGCACATCCAATGTAGTGTGACTCCTGAATGAACGATTCATTGAAGCAAATCAAAAACATACAGTGCAGTCTGTGTAAACACACCTCGGTGAGAACTGCTCTACGTTTATTTATTATTGAAATTATCCCATTGTTTGGCAACGAAATGGCATTTATTTTTTTCCAAATATTTATGCCTTGAAATAACTGCAGGAAGTGAAGTAACTGGAACCTTTTACAAGAATTGAAACGGGAACTAAATTTCTTACTCTCCCATCCCTATCTGTGAACAATCTTGCCCAATTAAATATTTTCTTGTTATTGTATGAATGCGGTTGTAGCATAAATTGTGTATATTATCTGATTTCTGGAGTTTCTGTCAGTGTTATTTGCATTGGTTTGAGTATGTTTTGTGTATTTTTAGCATCATGTTGAGTGGCTCATGTGTCAATGTCTGACTGGCAGGTACCTCTAATGAAGTTGCCAAATTTCTGTCGAGGGAGAATCAGGTTATCATACGCATGCGTGGACTTCCGTTCACCGCCACCGCAGAGCAGGTGCTGCAGTTCTTCTCCCCGGCATGTCCTGTGACAGACGACAGCGAAGGCATTCTGTTCGTACGGTTTCCCGATGGCAGGCCCACCGGGGACGCGTTCGTGCTGTTCTCATGTGAGGAACATGCTCAGAATGCACTGAAAAAACACAAGGACATCCTGGGCAAGAGGTACATAGAGCTGTTCAAAAGCACTGCGGCTGAGGTGCAACAGGTGAGAGCAGCGCTTCCTATTTGAAATCATTATTTTTGTGGAGTGTATAAGTCCAGTTGGTTTAGACTGACTTGGCAGGGCAAGTAAAACATGAGGGGTTTGGGTGTGTAAGTGTATGTACAAGCATGTACTCCGTCTGAACGACCCGGCTGGCTAGACAAACACTCAGATCTGCAATCTGTAAAAGATTAGCTACAAATCTCTCTTGTAGTCTTCCTGTTCTTTACTGTAAAAACCATTCAAATCTCATTGTTACTATTTTTGTAAAATGATTTGGAATTAATCTGTATTAATATTTAGCTGTTGTCATGTACATCAAACCAAGGCTACTCAACTCCCATAAATCACGAGCAGACATCATGTGTGCTTGATCACCAGCAAGTAGGTTTTTGGTGGAACAAGTCTTGTGTCATTTAGGCAAAGAGAATCCCATATGCCTTCTATTAATACTTGGCTGGTTGCTGGGTTCTTTAATAAACAGAATACTTACAATTGAACCACATCAATAATACCAGATGTCTGGATTATGTCTGACACAAAAGGATATCTGAATCCCTCACACAACAAACACTAACCTCTGTTGCCCATTTTTACCTGATAAGTGTAAACAAAAGTGCTTTTTTTAATGTGTTTAATGACAATATGCAGAACTGATCTGAAATAGTTTTATTTCTACTTTTTAACACAATGAGTACATAACAGACTACAGCTCTAAACATAACATGCATTAAAAAAAATTATTTTATAAAGATTAATTTATTAATGTTTTTTTCTTTATGCCTGTATCACATAATCGCTGAGTTGTTTTGCTCTCAAAATGATTGCAGATTTATTTTCATATTAGTTTTAGGCTGTCTAAGGGTTATCATGGTACCATGTTTTGTTTCTCATTCGAGAATAAATGCAAAATATGCATTAAGTAACTTAATTTACCTTTGAACTAATCATGGGAAAAATATGAATACTGGTCAAATATATTGGCCAAACTAAGTACAATGGCATTGAGAAGATTTAATTATAAGTTGAATGGGTAATTACATGATAAACATTTAAATAATCAAATATAAAGAAAGAAACAAACAAACAAAAAACTGTGAATTTCTATGCTAACTCTAAAGTGTTGGTGATCAGACTGTACATGTTTGGTAGACTCGATCTGGTAAAGTTCCAAGGAATATAAAACCAACACGTTTTATTTATGTGGACAAGTTGTCTCCATTTATTAGTGCATTTGAGGATACAGACACAAACAGTATCTCCAGGCTCATCCATCATCTCCACACATGGAGCTATAAACAGACAGAAGTCTTTTTGATAATGTGCAATGCCAGTCATTCAACTCCAGCATTTGTGTGTCAGGTACTGAACAGATACTCATCGGCCCCCTTGATTCCCGTGGCCCCATCCCCCATCCTGTCTGTTGTGCCACCCCCCACATTCATGCCCCCAACGGCAGCAGTGACAGGTGTGCGGGACTGCGTGAGATTGAGGGGTCTGCCGTACGATGCCACCATCCAGGACATATTGGTTTTCTTGGGAGAATACACTGCTGACATCAAGCCACATGGAGTGCATATGGTGCTCAACCAGCAGGTAAGCATCTTAGACACACTTATATAAATATGAACTGTAGCATTCATAAGAACTTCATCCAGTGAAATAAACACCTCTGCAGTTCAGAATGTGTTCTGTTGGGGAGTTTTCCCTCTTTGGCTCAACCGCTCCATAAAAAAGGTTGATTAGTCACAGCTTTTGTCAGGACTTGTGTTTCTTCATTCTTTTACAATGTGTTTCTGTCATGCCTTGGTCTTTACAATATCTCAAAGTACGCTGAAGAGAACTTGAGAAAAGGATAGGCTATTGAAATGTTTCCACACAAAACCTAATTTCTAAAAAGCTGGCTTGCATATTTTCAGCTAGACACGAAGAAATAATTTGTTTAAATGATTCTGATTCATCTTAATGGTTCCATTAAGGATTATTTTACAATACAGTTCTGAAGTTTGGGGTTGATGTGTGTTTATGTTTTTTAAATGTTTTTGATAAAAATGTCTTATGCTCAGCAAGGCTTAAATTATACAGCAATATTTTAAAATACCGTTACAAATTAAAAGATACTTTATTTTAATATATTTAAGAACATTGTTAATTCTAATATGGCGATTTGGTGCTCAAGAAACATTTCTTATGATTACACAATTATGAAGTGTATTGCTTAATATTTTTGTAGAAACTATAAATATTTTTCAGGATTTATGGATGAATAGAAGGTTTAAAGGAACAGCATTTGCTAATATAGAATATGTAACAATGTAAAAAATGTTACGGTCACTTTTTGAATGCATATTTGCTGAAGAAATGTCTTGCCTTACTAACCCCAAACATTTTAATGGTAATGCAGTACTTTTTAAGGAATACATTTATTTTGGGGTGAAAAAGTCAATTCAATGCCAAATGATTTAAAACAGTTCATGCAGAACTTTTTACACTGTTTATTATGCAATCCAATAATTATTGAATTAACTTTATTAAACAAACAAATGTAGAAACTGATTTTTTTTATTTTTTTTTATAAAGTCTTTAACTACATTTTGGGAAATGAACAATCTGTCCGTAACTACTCTGATTTTTAGATGTATAGCTATTTGTATTTCTGTTGTTGAATCTAAATATAGTTCATTCAGGTATTGGACTGCAGAACAATTAGACTGTTTCTCACCATGTGCTTTTGATTTAAAGAACCAATAAGTGCACTAACTAACACTGGTGCAGCTCCAATGAATAAGAAGTGCAAGAAACTATTAGTATTTTAGTATAGGGTTCCAGTATTTTTTGAAAATAGATTTAAAATGAGAATAATTGAAATATCTTCATTATGAAATAGTGTAGTATTTTTAAAGCATTTGAAGCAGAAACACATCCTGCTCTCTTGTTAAGTGCGGTTGTTGTATTTTTTTTAAAAGTGAGTTTATGAGTTCAGCCTCTGTTTGTGTGTTTGGTCAGGGTCGTCCATCGGGTGATGCTTTTATCCAGATGCGTTCAGCTGACCGGGCCTTCCTGGCGGCCCAGCACTGCCACAAGCGCAGCATGAAGGAGCGTTACGTGGAGGTGTTTGCGTGCTCCGCTCAGGAGATGAACATCGTGCTGATGGGGGGGACGCTCAACAGGAGCGGCCTCTCGCCGCCGCCATGTAAGTTACGACGTAAGTGCCGCTGGGCTCTGGGTCTGCTTCTCTCAGCTGTGTGTGCGGGTAGGTGGCGCTTCACGCCTTCCTGTTTTTCCCCTTTCTCTCATTCATTCACTTATTCATTCATGGTGGGTGTCCTGTCCACATTTCCTGCCCAGGCAGGAATGGGCATCAGGAGTGGTAGGAATCTGGTTGGGTGAAATGTTTTTCTTGTTTTTTTTTTATTATTATTCAATTGAGATCTGAGTTCGTCAGATGCTTTTCCACAGCGGGGGAATGGAGGGCTTTGATTTGAGGTGATTTAGTGCAATCTTTCTAAATCTAAATGTGCACAAGATTTTAATCCACATCACAATGTCACCATATGCACTTTGTTGCACATGTAAAGCCGCTTTCTGTTTGATTTAGTGTAGATTTCTTTCTTTCTTCAGGTTTTAGATAGTCAGCTCCATAACTTTGCTGTCTTAACAACCACCAGCGGCATGTAAAGGCATCGGCCTGCCACAGGATGAGTCCGGTTAAAGGCATCTGAACGCCTGTGGCTGTTTACTGATATGTGTTGAAGGGTGGAGGAACATACCTTGTAGCTGAATTTTAATGGCAGATATTGGCAGTTTTGGGATAAGGTTTGCTGCATGCTTTGAGTGTGAGATCAAGTTTGGGAAAGATATTTTAATAGAAATTAAGATTTAAGACGCATAACATTCACATGATAGATGAGATTTGTAATTGTACCTGCAGTGTTAACTATGAGACATGCCTGAACTCATTTATACATGGGTTCACAATGTGAGAGGTTATGTTTAGGGTGGGCTTTTAAGGTGGCTACACCGTTGAATTGCACTACATTATTCATTGTTTGCTTGATGGGATGACTGCATAAGCCTCTGATGACAAACAATGAACAGGACTCTAAAGGAGTTTAAAGGTGTAAAGCCTTCATTATAACTGGCTTATGTTCAGTCAGGACCACATCCTTTAATTAGTTGGCGAAAATACTTTTGAATAATCGCTAGTAATTATGTAAATTAAATATTTCATCATGTGTCACATTCATTAATTTGAGCCCACTTTATTCTCATTAAAATGGTGTACATCAAATTTTGTCAAGAAAAATAACACTTTGATAATTTAATGACATTTTAATGAGAATAAAATGGATTGCATTTAAGTGAGCAAATTAGCTCAGTTTATCATTGTTCAACTCTTTCAGCTCTAATATGCCAATTCTCTAGTTATTTAGATTATACACTATAATTGGGTTATTTCAACTTTTTTTCCTTCTAAACTTTTAGTGCATTTTTTATTTCTTGCAGTATTACTTTTTCTCATATTTTTATCAGCCGTATATTTTATAAAAAAAAAACAACATTTAAATTCTCACCACTGTACATCTTTTTAATTTCCATTGTCAATGACTGAATCAAAAAAAAAAAAAAAAAAAAACGAATAATTTTGTCAGTAATTTCCTTGACAAGATTAACACCACAATCACATCTTGTTGCTATAAGCGGACACTTTAAGATTTTTTTTTTTTTCACTCAATAATTACTCAATATCCCACCTCCCCCATTTCAGGTTTGTCCCCGCCATCATACGCATTTCCTCATGGGACGGCGCTTCTTTCTTCCGGAGCGGTCCTTCCTGCCGGAGCAGTGCTACCTGTGGAGCCAGCAGCTATCTACCCCTCCCAGTTTCTGCTGAATCCCCGAACCCTGGCACCAACCACGGCCTTCTACCCTGCCAGTAACCCACTGTACATGAACTACACCACCTATTATCCCAGGTAAGAGTTTTATATATATATATGTTAATGTTGTTTTTCAGTCCAAGAGCAACAGTTATCTGCAGTTACATTCACAAAAGATGACGAATGGATGATTGAATACCATTAATCTTTTTGATTTAAAGATGTGTCTAGTACTCTAGTGTACATATCGATCCAAGTCAGCATCTGTAGGTAGTTTATTGAGGAATGGAGGCATCATAGATGCATAAATGATTCCAAGGTTCCTTTAATATGCCATAGTGCTGTGCGTGAAATGATACAAATGGCTTTTGAATTGAAAGAGTGGTTGAAAAAATTAATTAATGAATGTCCATTGGAATTTATTATTGCAGTTCTACCAAGAAATAGGCACTGTAGTCTTTAAATATTTGCTTAGTTATATCTAAAGTTCACTTGAATTTGTTCTAGATCATTAGTTGTGATGTGATGCCTTGGAAACCTGCCTGAACCAGTTTCTTCCTTGTGTTTTGGACACAATCAATACGTCTTTCTTATTTGATGTCAGGACTCTTATACATGTCAGAATACTCAGAATATTTATATTACAATATTTACATTCAACCTTTGTGTAATCTGTTGTGTTTGAGGACTTTTTTGATGAACTGCTCATGGGAAACTCTAAAGTCTGAACATAATGACTTTGTCTTTAAGAAGGACTTGCACAACCAGGACTGGGTGTGTTTACAAGGGTAACACACAACACAGAGAGTGTGTCACACCCAGGTCCTTTAACACATTATTTTGCATTTTAGCTCACTTCATAGTGGAAAAACTGGTTCAGGTACTGAAATTTAAGGACAGAAATATGATTATCTAGCTTTAGGAAGGCTACAAAAACCTAGGGAAGATTTGTAGAGTAAACTATCACTCCAACACGATGATGTTTGGGGTGGGTCAGGGTGGGATGGGGTGGGACTATTTCTTCGACAAATGAAACGATAAAAAAAAATTATAAAAGTATATTGTTTGATTATATTGTATTAATATTTTTAAGTCATATTTTAAAAAAAATGTATAAATATATATATACACACATATACACATATACATACACACACACCCACACACACACACAGACACACACACACACAGACACACACACACAAACTACCGTTCAAAAGTTTTTTTAAAGAAGTCTCTAATGCTCATGAAGGCTTCATTTATTTGATCAAAAATACAGAAAAAAGGTAATCTTGCAAAATGTTATTACAATATAAAACAATAGTTTCTATTTGAATATCCTTGAAAAAATATAATCTGAATATCCATCAGCCATTACTCAAGTATAAAGTGTCACATGATACTTAGGAAATCATTCTAATATTCTGTTTTATTATT